>NC_085940.1:19163333-19465000 GCF_963556715.1 Cydia fagiglandana
CTCTCTTTTTTTTAAGTGGTTACACAGTTTAGTCGACACAGTGACCAGCGACTGCTATACAGTGACCAGCGACTGCTGCGAGAGGCTCTCGAGTGTGTACAGCCGACATTAGAAAGCGCGAACTTAAGGCTCTCGCACCCGATCTGCGGGGAATCCCAGAGAATTTCCAACTCACAATGTTTCCTGAGACCCAGTTTAGGCGATGTGGGCGCGGGTTCAACGACCTAATGACAGTGCCGTGACATAACTTTCTAGGAAAACCTTGCAATTTAACTGCGTATTAATATGACCGAGTTGAAAGTCTGGTATATCTTGACCCTTAGACTCGTAATAAGTATGTGTAATGATAGCTCTCGACTTATATTGGACATTTTGGTTAATACTGTGAATAACGATCCTGTTTAGAAATTGTCTATGCTTCTTTAAAATGAGCCTTATCTCCTAAACCTTAAGATTGAAGTAACAAGAAAATAAATAAGTCCTTTTTGAATATACAAAATAACCGCAATTTGAAATACCACAAAAATGCGATCATTTTCCCAGTAGAGTAAAAGTCGAATGATGCAGCAATGAAAAGTGTTAATCATGCCTTTAACACTAACACCAAAAAGTTAGTCCAAATGACAATAAAGACATAGAAAAATATAAAATCATCTTTATCTTATGGCTCCTCTACACGATGGGCCAACGCCGGCCACTCCAAGGGACGCAGCTATGCGGTGGAATGAGATAGCAATATTGCCTTGCTCCCCCCTAACGCATAAATGCGTTCCTTGGAGTGGCCGGCGTTGGCCCATCGTGTAGAGGAGTCTTTACACATTCACCTTAAACCTCACCATGCACGAAGTGTAAGGACATAATGGACTATATTTCCGTGCATGTATGGAAAAAAAAACAATATTAAATAATATGGCCTCGCCCCGGCCCGGTCTAGCGTGAGCTCCTTAAGGCACATGGCGAATACTGTATTTGATTCTAAGAAAACAAATAAATGGTGCTAATTTTCAAAGTAAACTATTAATTGCAGCATACCTAAGGAATATGAAGAACTAATACGGTGATGTTACCTACTGATGTATCTTGTTAGATCCACAGACGTATATTGTTATTCTAATACTAGTGGCTCTGTGAGCTGTAGACCTCGCGAGCTGAGCTTAAAACTGAGTAAATGTATGGCTTCGTTGTTTAGAAGAATTTAGAGAATCTAATTTGACAATTAAAACCTTAACTATCGAACCTGCTTACAAAATTAACGGAATTCAATAAAAACACGGTGTATAGTAAATTAAAGAAAAACAATACGAAATTTATGTGTAAAAAAATACAAAAAGTTATAATATCCCAGCATACAATTACTGGGGATCGAACCCAGACCCTCTGTGCAATGTCGTGAATAAAAAATAATTAGATTCTAAAGTGTGTTGTAGTGAATAAAAAATAATAAGGTTTTAAATGTTTAAATAATTAATGGGAGTGATGCCTCGGATAAGATCCGCAGTAAAACATTTCACTTTTGGAGTGCAAGGGTCCTCTTGTTACTCTAACCTGGTTAATGGGAACTTGATAGGATATTGAAAAGATAAAACCAAATGTCTGACATGCAATTTAATATACTCCGCTAACTACTTACAAGGTACTCCGCTTTAGGGCGGGCGCTACTCAAAATACAATCTGTTTTTATAAACCGTTGGCGGTTATGGGGTGACACCATAGTAAACCTTAATCTACGATCGCGAGACGGGCGAAACGCGGAGTTTTGGCCAAAACATAAAACGAAAGTCTAGTGCACTCACGGATACCGGGTGTAGCTTTCATCCTGGAACTTAGCGTAGCAGACAGATCGACATAGACCAGCGGCGGGCGTTCATCGAGCCCCAGCTGTGACAAGCTAAGGCGAGAACAACCCGCGGCGCTCGGACTTTCACGGGAAGGACCCGCACGAAGACACCTTGGAGTCGTCGGACGGCAGCATAGCCATCCGACACACGGCCTGCAGGTCGAGGCCGCGTCCTACGGCGTGGAAGCAGCGTCAGCATGACGCTCAGCAAAATCGGGGACGCGCAACAGCGCGCCTGGGAACACGATCACCAACCGTGCTCATGTCCATCGGCGACACGGGACGCACTAAGTAAATCACGCGCACAATTCACGCACAGCGATATACGCACTTTACAAATCGGTCTCCCACCAGCCGGACCAGGCGGCGGAAGGAGACGAGGCAATTCCTCTTAATCTTTAATTAGAAACCATCTACATCCTAGCGTATTCCCATTCCAAGTCCAAGTGTCGTGACAGTGACAGTTCGAAATCTTCCCCTACCGGACACGTTGCGTTTCGATTCACATCAACACATTAAACGTCAAACCAACTTAAATCTTTTTTAAATCGAATGATTCTCGAAAAAATACCAATGCTCATTAATACTTGTAATATTTTAAGTGGTTAATAATAATTTCTAATAATTACATTTATATCGTACGTTTCTACTTTGTTTCCTTTGGAATATATCCTTGCTTATGCCTGAACAAAACGCCTATATTCTTAGCTGTCACCGGGCTGTCAAACTTACGACTACCCAACGAAAGTCTTTTTTATGTTTTTATATAATTTCATAAATGATTCTAAAATACAAATTAAATTAGGATGTGACCTATTTGAGCAGTTAGGGTAGACCAGGAGGATCATTTTGATATGCGTGAAGCCAGGTTTGGTCCAATAATCTCTGCACAATCTGGGTGACAAGTTCCGTTCAAGTGGCATACTCTTTGGACTTGTTTCTTCGAAACCAGTTAGCCAGGAGGCAGTATATGCTAATCAACCTACAGCTGAGAAGGTGCATTACAGTTTTACATAAGTGTCATACTCTGGTGTATGTTATTTTGTTGGAAATGCGACAGTCATGTTGTACAGGTTATCCTGTATGGAAAAGTATGTATCTATCATAGGCAAGTATGTAGCATCGCTACAATATCCCCTCTCTCGGCAAAGAGGTTAAGCACCGGTTAACCGAGGCAGCCGGGGTAACCGGGGAAAAATAAATTAACCGGATACCTAATCAACAAGTCCATTAGGACGTATATATACATATTCGTTTAACATTAAGCTTAGAACCGTATTTACTGATCATGCTAACTATCATTAAAACTTAATTTATCTATGTCCATCTCTGGGACTGTGAGTTTTATTTCTAAATGTTAACTCTATTAGAAATCACAGTGCGTGGCCCCTACACTGTGGTTTCTGCAATCTAACTAAAAAATATATTTTTTTATTCAAGTAATCCTAAATTGACTGGTCTAGCCACTATTTAACATAAATAATAATAAGCTAACTCCCTATTCTAAGATTGACTACAGTATTTAAATCCAATTTAAATATTAAGTATTTTCAACTATATTTATAAATTCTTACTATTTAGTATATTACAAGTAGTTATATACATAATGCAATATTAAGAATTAAGTTTTAATATGGCATGCCCTACTATGTGCATGCCTATGACTACAAAATTAAATTACTAGTACCTTAATATAATGTGGTAACTAGTTGCTAATTTATATCTACAAATAATATCAATAATAGTGGAGGCTAACTTGTAGCTCACACTCAAGTCAAATCCCAATGTGTAGCCAGCGGGCTTACACTAAGTGAAAAAAAAACTTGGTTTTCTTTTTCATGTCTAAGTCAGTGAATTACATCCAATATAATTACATCACCCTGGACCCTTAGGGTGTGTAGTCACAAAAAAATTTGGTTTCCCTAGAAACGCTTGAAAAAAATCTTGACCAAATGAGTCAAGGAGGTACGCGTACTCAAAAAAAATGGGTTGTTACCTAAGTTCACCCAAATAAAAAAAATAAGTTACTAACTTGAAAATACACCTTGTAAAATATAACATTGAGCATAATGTCACTGAACCAATGCTTTAAAATTAAATGGTAACTGATTTTTTTCAGATTACCTTAACTACAAAGCGGTTTGCTCTAGCAGTCGGAAATTCGGAGGTTATGTGACGAATCAGGAATACTACTCCAAATGGAATGCAGCATGCCGTTCGACAACATGTCCCTACCTTTAGCGAATACAAATGGTGCATGTTTCAGCAGAACTTTAAAAAATGCTATGCTAAGATAGCCGAAATTGAGGTTGATTCTAAGACCAATTTCCTCAAATTTCAAAAAAACAAAAAACAAATGATATGAACATTTAAGTTCTATAAAATAGTTCTATTTAGAACTGAATAAGTCGAAAACCATGAAATTTAGAGTGTCTCGTCTGTCATACTAAGTCTGCGGAATGAAAAGTTTGAGTTGGTTTGAGAAATAAAAATGAATAAATATTTTAATACTTTTGAAATGGGTGGGTCGGGCGGGTGGGTGTCTAACGCGGCACCCCATGGTCGCGTATTAAACAATGAGGCATTAGGCATGGGTAGGGATGGGTAGATAAGGTATCCCCCCCCTCCTACTTCATGAAATTCCTCTCCTTCCCCATCCGTCCGGCATGTCGGTAGAAAAAAATGGTTTGCTTGTGTCAGGGTATGTAATAAAGTATAATAAATTGGTAACACTTCACTTTATATAGGAAGTGTTAAAATAAATTACCTACCTCTCAAATGGAGCATGGTGAAAAAAAAAATAATATGTGGCTGAGCGCTATGCTAATTGGTCATAGTGTAGCCTAATAATAATTGTAATAATTGATGAATTTGCTACCCTGTCACAAGTAAACTTACAAATTAATTAATTTTATATTTTTAAAACAAATAATTTCACTCAATTTTTAAATATTAAGTTTTTTTTTAAATGACAAAAATTTTATAAATTTATGTTATCACTCTCCCAAGCTCACGGTAACCAGGCTATATATTGAATTTAAGCTTTCTTCGGGCGCCATTGTAGTGAATAAAAAATAATTTAAAGTAGCGCTGGCATTGTAGTGAATAAAAAATAATAAGGTTTTAAATGTTTAAATAATTAATGGGAGTGATGCCTCGGATAAGATCCGCAGTAAAACATTTCACTTTTGGAGTGCAAGGGTCCTCTTGTTACTCTAACCTGGTTAATGGGAACTTGATAGGATATTGAAAAGATAAAACCAAATGTCTGACATGCAATTTAATATACTCCGCTAACTACTTACAAGGTACTCCGCTTTAGGGCGGGCGCTACTCAAAATACAATCTGTTTTTATAAACCGTTGGCGGTTATGGGGTGACACCATAGTAAACCTTAATCTACGATCGCGAGACGGGCGAAACGCGGAGTTTTGGCCAAAACATAAAACGAAAGTCTAGTGCACTCACGGATACCGGGTGTAGCTTTCATCCTGGAACTTAGCGTAGCAGACAGATCGACATAGACCAGCGGCGGGCGTTCATCGAGCCCCAGCTGTGACAAGCTAAGGCGAGAACAACCCGCGGCGCTCGGACTTTCACGGGAAGGACCCGCACGAAGACACCTTGGAGTCGTCGGACGGCAGCATAGCCATCCGACACACGGCCTGCAGGTCGAGGCCGCGTCCTACGGCGTGGAAGCAGCGTCAGCATGACGCTCAGCAAAATCGGGGACGCGCAACAGCGCGCCTGGGAACACGATCACCAACCGTGCTCATGTCCATCGGCGACACGGGACGCACTAAGTAAATCACGCGCACAATTCACGCACAGCGATATACGCACTTTACAAATCGGTCTCCCACCAGCCGGACCAGGCGGCGGAAGGAGACGAGGCAATTCCTCTTAATCTTTAATTAGAAACCATCTACATCCTAGCGTATTCCCATTCCAAGTCCAAGTGTCGTGACAGTGACAGTTCGAAATCTTCCCCTACCGGACACGTTGCGTTTCGATTCACATCAACACATTAAACGTCAAACCAACTTAAATCTTTTTTAAATCGAATGATTCTCGAAAAAATACCAATGCTCATTAATACTTGTAATATTTTAAGTGGTTAATAATAATTTCTAATAATTACATTTATATCGTACGTTTCTACTTTGTTTCCTTTGGAATATATCCTTGCTTATGCCTGAACAAAACGCCTATATTCTTAGCTGTCACCGGGCTGTCAAACTTACGACTACCCAACGAAAGTCTTTTTTATGTTTTTATATAATTTCATAAATGATTCTAAAATACAAATTAAATTAGGGTGTGACCTATTTGAGCAGTTAGGGTAGACCAGGAGGATCATTTTGATATGCGTGAAGCCAGGTTTGGTCCAATAATCTCTGCACAATCTGGGTGACAAGTTCCGTTCAAGTGGCATACTCTTTGGACTTGTTTCTTCGAAACCAGTTAGCCAGGAGGCAGTATATGCTAATCAACCTACAGCTGAGAAGGTGCATTACAGTTTTACATAAGTGTCATACTCTGGTGTATGTTATTTTGTTGGAAATGCGACAGTCATGTTGTACAGGTTATCCTGTATGGAAAAGTATGTATCTATCATAGGCAAGTATGTAGCATCGCTACAGCAAACAGAAAAAGCGAACGTTTACAAACTGAGCCAAATAGTTCTTAGATGGGTTGACGAAATTTAGCTACTCCTTCTCAAATTAAAATTAGTTAAAATTAAATATCTAAATACCGCCTAAACCAGCGATAATTTTTTTCTGCATTTTTTGCTATTAACTCTGTAAACATGTTTCAAAAAGAAAATAGGCTTATGATATCGATACGACTATTTGTTTAGGCGCCAGGTATCACGACTCCGCCATTTTTAAAAAATTCCAAAAACCGGATTGACAAAAAAATTTTATTTAGTCATAAAATTCGGTCACAAAATTTCACGAGAATCGGTTAAGAATTGCGACCTGTAGAGGAGAACATCCGGACATACGAAAGCAAAATGCCCGAGTCAAAACGTAGACCTTCGCTTCGCTTCGGTCAATGAGCTTTATGAAGATATTTATTTGGTTTAAAATAAATTGTGATGCTCCGGGTTTACCAACGATCGTTTTTTGTTTATCACATTTTTGGTTTTGATCTGACCTTGCCCAGGCGCAGGTAATGCCCAGAGAAGTTTGTTGACTAATTTATTTTTTCACCTTAGTTTTGATTATTATAAAACGTATGTAGGCAAAAGACTTACTTTATTATTTCCATTGAGTTTCAACCAAAAAAATGAAATGGACGACTTAAGAAGGTCGGTAGCCTTGACCTCGAATTAAAAAACAAAAAGTCAACCCTGACCACAGATATGATCTCGATATACGTGTGTATCATACGAAACTGCCTTTAGTAAAGTACCAACAACAAGAAAAAAAACTGAACATAGATAGACTTTATTCCGTTGCAATAAGAAATAAGAACGGTCACTCAAATGTGCCGAAGATGTCACTACCAGTCCACTGCACTGATCATCGAAATACCTACCTTATAACGTTGCGATAAAGTTGCAATTTGGTTAAATTTGTTGACGCTAGTGCTTGGCGCCTTGAAGGATCAAACGTGACCAGGGGTGTTTCAATTGTTTTAACCACTGCTCGTGGATCTATTAGAGCAAGAGACATCTATTTAGAGTGAGAAAGTAATACTGCTATCAGTTCTGTATGTATGCCTCCCTTTACCTGCGAGGATTCAAGAGCTGATGAAGGGGGGGGGGAGGGTGTAAAGGCATTGGAGTCGGACCAAGGTAACACTGCATGGACAAAGTGTGGAAATGTCAATTCCGTCACGTGACAGTTTTTGAAACTTTCCTATCATTCAGGCTTGTCAGTCGTGACCTCATTATTCGCTCCTTGAGAAACACAGTGTCATTAAGCGAAAAACGTGTTTTTTGGGTACAGAGCTTTAAAATTTTCGAAATCTTCAAACGTCTAAAACTGCCGTACTAGAGATAAAAGAAAGAGTTTTTTGCTATATTTTGTTAGATTTTAAACTAATCTTGTGAGCCATTTGAGTAAACTGTGTTTTTTTTGTTTAATTTCTAAGATAATTCAATTAAAAGAAAATTGTAATGTCACTATTCCGTTTAGTTTTGCTTAATGTCACATGACGACTTCGCAATATTGATTCAATTTATGGAACAGTGACACTATATCCAGTTATTTGATATAACTTAACGTTTATTTAAAAAAAAAAGCGCAAATAGAATCATTTTACATGAATGTTAATTAATATTTACTAAAGTAAGCGTCTTTCAGTCTTAAAAAATTAGCAAATAAGACTAGTTTTTCTTTAAAACTAGAGTATTCTTAGCTTGTTTTGTTTGGCTATATTTTTACGATCAAAAATTACCAAAGTAAATAAACAAAGGGGAGGATAATATTTGGGGGATGCGATGCAAGGGGCCCGAATGTCATGTAACGGACCCCAGACCAGCCTCTCCTGCACGTGGTCACCCTGTGGAATACCAAACAAGCCTCTGGCGATCCACCAACCCACACTGAACCAGCATGGTGGGCTTATGGCCCAATCTCATTTGACATGTACGTTACGGCGCTAAGTACCCTGTAAAAGTGGTGCTAAGAATCCCCGGGCGGAAGATACCCACGTCATCATCATCCTGCTAGGCCTTGTTCTCATTTACTTGGGGTCGGCCTTCCCTGTTCTTTTCCTCCATTCTGCACGATTGAGTGCAACGTCGGCGTCTATATTGAGGTCTTTCAGGTTTCGCTGAACCGTCGTCAGCCAGGTAGCAGGTGGTCTTCGATGTCCTCGCTTCATCGTTGAAATATTGAGCGCTACCTTAACCATGTAGTCTATAGGACGCCTCTGTACATGACCGTACCACCTCAGACGTTTTTCCGTTAGCTTTTCTGTTATTGGCGCTACTTTGAAACTACCCGGCGGAAGATACCCACACGCTTTGTCGTCAAAAAGAAGTGGCAGGACAACATTGTCGGATTATCAAATTACTCCGACAAGGTGGCTGTGTTGACGTTAAGCATATCCCAAATCCCAAAGCTATATACCTACCTTAACCGCAATCAAAGCCTACGCATCAACATCTACACATTGCGATGATAAGATTGAAGAGTATTACGAGATTATGACCCTCTAAATAAATCTACTGATGAAAAGCAGGAAACATGGACCATTGTCCTTGGTGAAGTCAGATCAAGCACACATACATAGTCGGACCACATATGGCCTTGGCAGCAGAAACGACCGTAGTTCTAGGTCTATTCCATTTGCCTTTGGTCGAAACATGAACGTAGATAAGTAATTCCTTCTTTCTCAAAAAAACTTCAAAGTCGCTGGACCTGGACTTCGCATGGCGGAATATCACACACGAAATTGACTACTTATATAATAATATTTTCATCTGACAAAAGTTTAATTAGATATTTATTTATGTAGGTATTAGGTACATCAATAGGTTTAAATTTAGTTCCGATCACAGACCCGTGAGAGCAAAAATAAAGTTTAAGACTTAAATCCACCGTAAGCAATTAATTCATAAATAGGCAAAACACCTAAACAGAAACACACTCTTATTTGTAACCACGATCAGTTTAACTTAGAATTACGAAGTAATTTTGACACCTTACAAGAAGAGATACCACAAATACACATTCAGAAGTTCAAATTCAAAATAACAACATTATAAATACTTTAGAAACAGCCAGTAGCAAAATTAAACCAACCCGGAAAAACAACAAAAAACTCACAAGCGACACATTACGTTATTAGAACTAGCTCTTCTGAAGGAGGTACGAATTCTTCATCATCATAAGTATTATCTTTATTAACAGTTTCAACTAAAACAGTAGTATTAACTTTATTAAAATTGCTTTAAACTTTTTTGTCATTCAAGACACATTGAGACATTTTCTACTGTAAGAGAACAATAGTTTTATGGGTAATTAATAGGTAAGTACCTACCTAGTGATAATAATAATTAATGTGTGTTTTGTGTCAGCTTGTCAGAAATAAAATTGGAACATAACAGACATCACCAAAATAACTTGCTAATTTTGATGAATGAAAAAGTATCACACAACACATAAATAATATTATATTATAATTAATAAATATGGGAATCTTACACATACCAACCTAGTTCCACAGTTAGATCAATAGGGCTCGTAATGTGGCTATATCTATCTAATTATAAATAGTCGTCTAGTAGGTACCCATAATACAACTCTATTTATGAACCTTATAGAAAAAACACAACACAGTGACATTAAACAATGAGTGACATTCATTAACCACACCGTTATAAGCGTTCTGTACCAGTTGTAGTGGCTTTAAGCTTAAAACGACATTTTTCACTTAAGCATGCCAACTGTCGCTATGGTAAACTAAGCTAGCATATTGACACTACACAGATAATGACGATCGACCTGCTAAAACTTCTGTCAGCTTCTTAAAATCACAATGTCACTTAAAGTAAAAGAACAGTACGTTTTTATTTTTAGTCAGCATTATGGCTTTAAGTTTTAAGCAAAACCGTCATTATAGGTATAATGTCACTTTACTTATTTCAAAACGTTATTCTATTCTATTAAATTCAAAAGTACAAGTTTAGTGTCCTTAAAGGGAAAAATACGATATTGCTTTAAATTGAGTTTTGATTTTGATACCATATTATAAGTTTAAAGTGACATAGTACGTATAGATACACTATTTCTTATGTAAATTGACGTACTTACCATTGAATCTCATAGAAAACCGTCACTAAGCAAAAAAATACAATTTACTTCCCTTTAATGACATTGTTCCTATGAGACGGGCACCTATTCCCTCTATTCGCCATAACGACATTAGCGCCCTCTGGCGGTTCTAATAGAGCTAGGGCGATAGGTGTCTTCGTATTGCGTGCGTTACGATCATACGAGCTAGATGGCGTTATTAACTCAAAAACCCCATTTTTTGGATAATGACGTTATGTTTCTCAAGGAGCGATATCATCTTTATATTACACTACATATTACTACGTAGTTACTAAGCGTACTTACGCATTTGATATAATCTCAAAACTGGTAGCATCTGTTCTTAAACAAGTTTGTTGTTGTGGCCAAGGCTTTTTGCTTTTGGTTTTTAAGCATGCGTCACGTGCCATCGGCCACGCTGTTAACTGACAGTTCGTAAACCTTATTGCAAAAGGCGTAAGGTCGAACTATGGTCAGTTAATTTTTTGTACGTGCATACCAAGGTTTCGGCGATTTTTGACTCTAAGGCACTGGTCCCACCGCGAGCTAGTAAGCTATGAGCTATCGGCTATAAACACGAACAAAAGATAAGCACTCCCGTGTAAATAAAAGAGACACGGCGATATTTATAGTTACTCGCCCAGCGGTGAGCTATAAATATCGCCGTGTCTCTTTTATTTACACGGGGGTGCTTATCTTTTGTTCGTGTTTATAGCCGATAGCTCATAGCTTACTAGCTCGCGGTGGGACCAGTGCCTTAATCGTTGTTTTTAAATCCAGGACCATATAGTATAAAGGATTAGGTATCTGTGAATTGCTAAGGCTGTATACCTTTTTGGATTGGGGTGAATGAAGCCTGATTGGAATATAAAGAGGCGGTGAAGGTAAGATTGTTGTTGTCTTCTTTTGTATGATGTAGGAGGCAAACGAATCACCTGGGCCCTATTTCACCAACTTGACAAATGTCGCATTTGTCGACATCACTGTTACTGACGTCACAGGCCTCCATAGGCTACGGTAACCGCTTACCATCAGACGGGCGGTGTGGTTGTTTGCCACCAACATGTTAATTTAAGAAAAACTCCACTATATCGCCAGTAAATAAGTATTTATTTTGCGAAGCTAATGACAATTGTCACAAGAAATACGACAATTGTCACGAAATTCCGACACAGAACTCATTTGCTGTCAAGAATTACCGAAAGTTCTTTGAAATCTTGTGACAATTGTCATCATTATCATCATAAACATCACAAGAGAAATACCTGTTTTTTGCCGATATAATAAAGTTTTTTTTAATAATACAATGATGGTGACAAACAAGTATACGGCCCGCCCGATGGTAAGCGATAACCGTAACCCGTGGATGCGTGTGACGTCAGCAACAATGAGACTTGTCGAATTATCGCACCTGTCACGTTGGTGAAATAGGGGCCTGATGGTAAGCGATTACCGTTACCCAATAGACACCCGCAGCACCAGAGGGGTAGTTTGTCAATGCCTAGAAATGTGTACCTAATTTTTTTGCCTTGGATATGCTATGATGGAGCCATCTATGCAACCTTTGACAGTTGCCAACCCCGTTGTCAGATACATTCTAGGCCGCAGCAGTAATGTCGCAGCAGTAATGCAGCTACCGTTGCTATCCGAACGTAACGTCACCATTATATAATAGGCCTTTTTATATAACACTTTAAACTCTCGCGTTTTTTACAAATATTTGTGGTCTCTTTCCGTGACCACAGCTGATGCAACTCAGCTGAAACGTCGGAATTAAAGGTAAAAACAATGAAATTATATCGCGGTAGACCCGTTTGTGTAATTAAGGCACTTGTCCCACCAAGAGCGAGTAAGCGATTAACTATCGCCGATTTTCTCGCCCAAGAAACGAACAAAAGATTAGGATCCAGTGTTAGTAAAAGAGACACATATATTAATAGTTCATCGCTGGCTGTTCACACTGCCGGCGAGAACACTCGCTCTACTAGTTTGTCGCCGCGATAAGATAAAACTAGCTCAGCGGTACTCGCTCGGCGATGCTCGCTTCGTAGTTAGAACTCAAGCTGCGAGACCAATCAGTCTGCGTGTTCGGCTACGCTGCATCGCCCGAGCGAGTGACGCGAGGAATAGCCCGTCGCACTCGAACACTCGCCTATAGCTGAGCGACAAAACTATTCCAGCTAACAGTCGCTTCTCGCCGCTCGCCCACTCGCATCTCGTTTATCGTTCTACTCGCTTATCGCTCATCTTAGGCCTTTTCATCTGTGTCAGATGTTTTAAGCAGCATCCCAGTAACGACACTTGCCTTCATGGCTGTAAAGCCCTATACGAGAGAGGATCCCTCGTCCACACACGCGTGTGTTCCCCCAGAGGGTGGGGGTTGAAGGCCTGCTCGTGGTGCCTCAAGCGATTCTTTTTTAATGGTTCCTCTACACGATGGGCCAACGCCGGCCACTCCAAGGGACGCATTTATGCGTTCGAGGGAGCAAGTGATATTGCTATCTCATTCTACCGCATGGCTACGTCCTTTAGAGTGGCCGGCGTTGGCC
This sequence comes from Cydia fagiglandana, assembly GCF_963556715.1. Taxonomy (NCBI): domain Eukaryota; kingdom Metazoa; phylum Arthropoda; class Insecta; order Lepidoptera; family Tortricidae; genus Cydia; species Cydia fagiglandana. The sequence goes on from NC_085940.1 coordinate 19,176,491, forward strand.
CATCGTGTAGACGAGCCTTTAAAGAGGTAAACCAGGCATCGTCGTGTTTGGATTGGCCATCATGACACGTCGCCACATGGGTCGATCTTATGACTAGTCACCATCATACTCTGTATGATAATATGTGCAAATACAAAATTAAATAATCACGGTCAGTGGGTCGTCCAACATAGTAATTAATGCAAGCCACCATTTAATTTATGATCTCAATGTAATATACCATCATCCACAATTAATTGGTAGCATGTAAACCTTATTAACACACACGTAAGGTCTACTTTGGGTCAAATAAGAGATTTGTTAGTATGCAATAAAATGTCAACATGACGTGAACATCCTTGAGTTTAAAATAACGTGCATTTTATACGATGCGTTTTATATTATTTTATAAGCTTTAGGTATTGCAAAAGACGGGGAAATATTAAGGCAAATTAAATCCTTTGAGAATCACAGAGACATAACCGACGCCATATAATCACATGAAATTGGACATGAACGTTCAAGTGACTTTTTCTTTTCTTTATTTCCGCGCTATCTATATTCTTCTATATTATCCTCTATTTATATACCCATTATTAATATATTTAGTTACTTATAGGTATCAATTTTATACCCTCGTGGATAAATTAAGAGGAACACAAAAAAAAAGTTTAATTACTAATTAATTTTGAAATTAATTTAACTACTGTATATAAAAATAATAGTTAATCAAACCAAATTCAGATTCCAATTTCAATTTTGTATCTGGTGCACTTTCTGTTACAACTTTTTCACTTACTTTGTAAGAAGGTTACTTCTATTTTTTTAGCCTATCTGTGTGTCCCACTGGCTGGGCAAAGGCCCCTCTCTCTTTCCAATCCTCCCTATGCCGAGCAAGATCCCGCCAATCCCGCTGGAACGCATCCAAGTCGTCCCGCCATCTCCCGGTCTGCCTCTGTCACAACTACATTGGGGATGCCAGCTATTGGCTATTTTGGCCCATCTGTCATCATGACTTCTATAGAGTTAATTTATTTTAAACACTATTGCACAATAACAAGTAAGTAAGCATATGTGCATAACAATTATTTAGTGCAAGCGAGACAGCATGTCCGATGAGCATATGGGAAATCCTTCCGTTGTTTCCAAGAACATTATTTTCCTCCTTGGATTCAAGGTCGATTCGTTAGGGTGATCCCCACTTTTGTGTTTAAAGTGTTATGCACTTTTTAGGGTTCCGTACCCAAAGGGTAAAACGGGACCCTATTACTAAAACTCTGCTATTCGTCCGTCCGTCTCGTCTGTCACCAGGCTGTATCTCACGAACCGTGATAGCTAGACAGTTGAAATTTTCACAGATGATGTATTTCTGTTGTCGCTATAACAACAAATACTAAAAACAGAATAAAATAAAGATTTCAGTGGGGCTCCCATATAACAAACGTGATTTTAGACCGAAGTTAAGCAACGTCGGGCGGGGTCAGTACTTGGATGGGTGACCCTTTTTTTTTGCCTTTTTTGCATTATGGTACGGAACCCTTCGTGCGCGAGTCCGACTCGCACTTGCCCGGTTTTTTTGGCATTCTAGAGGCATATTCGTACTTTTAAAATGGCAACTTAATTTGTTCTTGATACGACGACCGTCAGCGATGTCCCTCAGACATGAAGAAAAAACAAATCAGGTTGTATTTTAATAATCCAAATGCCGCTTCTTACTTCTAGTATGTTAATTATACTGGGTCAAGCAAATCTTGTCAGTAGCAAACGGCAAATTTGAAAAATCGCGGGTTAGCAACACTGTGTTCGAATAATTCGAAAATCACGTGTCATCTGTGTTTTATCTGTGGAATGTGGATCGCGAATGACAGCCATCATCTTTGTTTACATTCTGAATCGATTCTATTTCAAGAGATGTTTCTGGTGTGTCACCATTAAATACCAATATATTAAATAAAATTGAGCTTAATCAAAGCTAAGGTGCCTACAATGCCTACAGTTCCAACTGATAAATCTAATAAAATATTAAAATCCAATAGGACATCTATCTGCTGAAGCAATGATTTTATTCATTACATTCTTGTTTAACGGCATATTCCACTTCTAATTACCCGACTACGGCAACGCAAAAGGAGGGTTATGATTTTGACCGGTATGTATGTGGGTATGTATGTATGTATGTATGTATGTTCATCTGTTCCCTCATAACTTCTAAAGTACTTATTATATTTTAACAAACGATGTGTCATTCGAATCGTCTTAATCGTCCGCTGGTTATAGGCTATATGGCGTCACAAAAAAATGAACAATGCGCCCTCTAGAGGTCATAAAGTCACGAACCAAAAAACTAAAATTAAGTAATGATGATGTGTTATACATCATTGGAAAGAGCTCAATTAGCACATTTCAAATATATAAATATTGTTAGCTTTTGCACCCGGCTTTGCTTGCATGCGCCAGATAAAACATTAATTTATCGGTTAGGTGATTCGAACTATGAATCTACAAGCGCTCTGGATTCTATCCGCGTGTTACGCGACTACGGCGATACAAGGTTTTTGCAAAAGAAATTTGTTTGGCTGCTATACATGGTGTTTTTTTAATGTCCTGCAAAATTTTATAACGTGAATACGTATAGAAGTCCTGATCAGCCAAAATGTACGAGTATGAAACGGTCAATTTTTTAACAAGATACGTACGCGTTCCGAAGTCGGGCGCCTTCGGCGCCCTCATACTAAACGTGTCGGGCGTAGCCCGACGTACGCGTTCCAAAGCCGGGCGCCCTCGGCGCCCTCATACTAAAAGAGTCGGGCGGAGCCCGACGTACGCGTTGCAAAGCCGGGCGCCTTCGGCGCCCTCATACTAAAAGTGTCGGGCGTAGCCCGACGTACGCGTTCGAAAGACGGGCGCCTTCGGCGCCCTCATACTAAAAGTGCACGCCCGACGTACGCGTTCGAAAGCCGGGCGCCTTCGGCGCCCTCATAAGAAAAGAGTCGGGCGTAGCCCGACATACGCGTTCCAAAGCCGGGCGCCGTCGGCGCCCTCATACTAAAAGAGTCGGGCGTAGCCCGACATACGCGTTCCAAAGCCGGGCGCCTTCGGCGCCCTCATACTAAAGGAGTCCGGCGTAGCCCGACATACGCGTTCCAAAGCCGGGCGCCTTCGGCGCCCTCATAATAAAAGAGTCGGGCGTAGCCCGACGTACGCGTTCCAAAGCCGGGCGCCTTCGGCGCCCTCATACTAAAAGTGTCGAGCGTAACCCGACGTACGCGTTCCAAAGCCGGGCGCCGAAGGCGCCCTTATACTAAAAGAGTCGGGCGTAGCCCGACGTACGCGTTCCAAATCCGGGCGCATTCGGCGCCGTCATACTAAAAGAGTCGGGCGTAGCCCGACGTACGCGTTCCAAAAACGGGCGCCTTCGGCGCCCTCATAGGCACTAAAGGGCGTAGCCCGATATAGGCGGCGCTCTGAGTGCATTTCTGTACTGAGGACGCCCTCGCAAAAGTAATATAAAGTGACTTCAAAAAGTTAGTAACGAAATCATGACCCCAAAATTAATTAAATAAAAAATAAGTTCAAAAACTAAAACCCGACTACTGCAAATCGCGCTCTAAAAAGTATGAAACAAGATAGAATTCTTATCTAAAATTATCAAGCAGGAAATATTACAAATGTTACCATTTTTTTTATATAAAATACAACGTAATATAATTTACTGATTTTTTTATATATTTACAGAGATTCAGAGGATAGCCGTGGTCGTATGCCACATTACATTACATTAAGTTTATAATCGTGGCATACGATCGGGTTTTAGTTTTTGAACTTATTTTTTTTTATTTTGAGATCTTCAAATTCACCACACACCGCTTTTAAATTGTCCGTCCATACCATTTAATAACAATTTCAAACATTTTCAATAGAGAATCCACGAGTGACAATTTGAATTGACGTACGTAACAGGGCGCGCTCAGCGGAAAAAAAAGTTTTGGTTCGATGTACATAGTACATTGCTGCTTTTCTTAGCGCAATACTACTCTTTGAGTGTTGCCCTACTTTAGTTTGCTTTACATTGCTACTGACAAGATTTGCTTGACGCACTATAATCGAAATTCGAGGAAGCTTTAAAAAGTGACAAAAGGAAATTTGGATATGATATCATTTAAGTCTAAAACGTATCAAATATATCTAAGAGCCTCGGTAAGTATTATTTTGTTCCATTTGGCGTTGAAACTCTAGGTCCATGGAGTCCCAGCAGAAATCGCGAAGCGTCTGGTTGACGTAACTGGTGACCGAAGAGCTGGCGGCTACCTCGCTCAACGTATCAGCATTGAGATGCAAATTTTGAAGCCACACAATAATCGTGGCATTTTATTCTTTCCGTCTTTGGGTTGCTAACCGACTGAGATTCTGTCAATATACTTACTATCGTCTGATTTTTGGCCGCCGGTGACTTATGATGTGTCGCCACTGAAGCTGTACAACTTTAATGTACAGTAAGAACTTGTAGTTGTAGTAACTACGAGTACAAGGTTAATGCCACGACGTGTGTTACATAAAGTGTCCTTCCTTCCTCGTGACGCGACGGAAAATGTGCATTTTTGAGGAAAACCTAAGGTGGAGTTTAAGGCAAACTAGGATGTAAACAAAACAGGTTTCAGATTAACATAATAATAAGGACGTTGTATATCTATTCTCTCTCTTCTCATTATCATCATAATCAGCCAGAGGACGTCCACTGTTGGACATAGGCCTCCCGCAAAGAGTGCCACAATGACCGGTCTTGCGCCACCCGCATCCAGCGGATTCCCGCGACCTTTACCAGGTCGTCAGTCCACCTTGTAGGGGATCTACCCACGCTGCGCTTTCCAGTACGTGGTCGCCACTCGAGAACCTTTCTGCCCCAATGGCCATCGGTTCTACGGGCAATGTGCGCCGCCCACTGCCACTTAAGCTTAGCGATCTATCTCTTCTATAGCAGTTACCGTAGCCCATGACGCCTGCTACTCTAGACTCAGAGGAGATGCAAGATTACACGTTGCCGACTATTTAGAAACCTCGTCATGGAATTCATTTGGTAGTTATTAGAGTGTTAAAATATAGGTACATATATATCAAAGAACTATTTAGGAAAATATTTTTTTTAAGATTGATGACCTGAATGCAATTCCAACATCAAAAAAATATTTTTCTCTTATTTTCTAGAATTATAGCTAACTTTCTCGAAATCATTACAATTCAAAAATCCTAATTGTACCTACCTAAAACGAAATTGCAAAGAAAATTAAAGCAGAAATGTTTTTTGCGGCAGATGAGCAGACCCTATGGCAGATGGACAGACATAAAGTCAGCAGAGGCTTAACTAGGAAAAAAAGTTTCCGTTTGTTACCCCTTCGGCTCCGTAACCCTAAACGGACCAATTTTTAGTTTGTTGTCGACATTCTGTTTCGTCAGTTTTCTTTTAAATGGTAGTCAAAAGATTACCTGAAGATACATTATATCTGTGCCTCCAGTGTAAAAGGGTTAAACTCGAGTTTGTCCAAATTACAAATTTTGCCAGTACAAGGTTTATTACATGAAACTACATCTTTTGTGCTGACACCCACGGCCCTACGACTTCTAATTGCTGAGATATCGATTGTGCAAAAGGGTTTAAGTATGCCAAAAATCTTAACCATTATGTTCAAAACGATTTATTTTTATATAATCTCGTTTAAAAAATTGGTACTTAAGAATCGTGTTACGAACGATAGTTAAAGTAAAGTTTAATCATAATGAATAAACTACATTTCAAGAAACATTCGGTGTAAAGAAATCAAAATTCACTTAGATCTATTTCAACTACCGAGTCTAGTTCGTGAATGACGGTAAAACTTAAGTTTTTTTATTATTCACAAACATTTTTTAAGACGTCATGATGTGTAAAGGGGTATAAATAATTTACTTTGACCGTTTTTCACCATGTACTTTCGCTAAATTGAGTTAATGATTCTGGTTAATGTTCACTTAGATTCCTTTCCATATAATTTTTTTTAGTTGGTCAATGTTGTGCAAAACGGTGGAAGTCAAATATCAAAATGAAAGTCCTGTAGAAGAAAAGACATCTAAAAGGCTGATTATGAAATAATTGTGCAGCAAAAAAAAACAAAGATGGGGAAGTAAGACAAACAAGTACAACTGCCCTGTTGTCAGTACAACACTACTACAGTACAACAGTACAACATTACTCTGTTCAGTAACCATTCACAATTTCAACAGAGTAATTAAATATATTAAGTCACTCTTTAATTACATTGATATTATTCTCTTTGGTTTGTTTTTTGTACCATCAATCTAAAAAAAATGCAATATTTAGTTCCCAAAATGGTTTCTTTACACATCACAAAAGTTCAAAAAGATTTTAGCAACACTAGAGAAAGTGCAGTTTAACCTTTTCACACATTCATTATTTTTGTGAAAAGGGATATAAGTTGTTTTTGAAAGCCAATATTTCCGTTACTTTCACATACGTCAAGTTAATTTAAATGACAGCGTTTTACACAAAAATAAAACGCTAATTAAATAACTTACCCTATTCGGAACCTAATAATAATATTGAGAATGGCAACCCTGTTGTCGGTCGTATTGTCCTTTTCTAGCATATACGTCCCTCTCTCTCCCACACTCCCACCACACAGCAGTTTGCTTTTTGGCGGTTGTCGCAAAAACAAATTTCCAACTCATTGTCTCAAAATTACACCAGGCAGGATTAAAACTTTAGGTTCCGAATAGGGTAAGTTATTTAATTAGCGTTTTATTTTTGTGTAAAACGCTGTCATTAAACAACTGTACCGCTATTCGGAACCTAATAATAATATTGAGACGTGTTTGTTATCGCCTGGTGGTGGGAAGACGCCAAGCCAATGTGATTATACATGTACTTATTATGTATATGTAATATTATTATATTATGAGTGTTTAATTAATTATGCAGTACACCCTTTATTTTAACACCTGTGAGGAGAGAGGTATTTAGTAAAGCATACAATTTGATATTCCATTATATTATGATTATGATACTAACTTAACATTTTGTATACGTACTTAATGTACTTATAAATGTTCAAAAAGAATAAGTGAGTCACCACAAGGGTGCTATACTTAATTACTTAAATGTAGGTATGTGAAAACTAGGTAAAAGAAGATGTGATAAGTCAGTCTACTCTTCAAAGAGCATACAACATCTGTTATAAGGAGTAATGTAATTCAAGTATGAAAAGATAAAAATAATAACGTACTAGAGTAGTTTTTATTTATAAGTCGCAATTCTTATCAAATTTGATAATAATTATCTATAATAGTAAAGTAAGCAGTTGCAGGAATATAACAAGGACAGGACCTTTCTTATTTCCAGAATCCCTCGGGATTAGGTAGACGAATATTTTAATTATTCGTTATATCACTATCACCACAGAGTTAATAAAATTAGGTACTTATTCAAATGTCATAGGGAATCACTAAATTTATTTAATGACTGTAAGCCATATACTTGGTTATAGGTTATATATAGTTATAGCTATAAAATGCATTTAACCCTTTTATATGCTTTACTAACGAGAACGCAAGTCACTGTACATACATAAATAAACCTTACTTAAAAGTGTGAAGGTTAGGTACTATGAGAGCTTAAGCCACAACACTCATTGTTCACTGCGCTGTGGCACTAGTTATGACGCTTTGTGGTGTTCTTGTGTAGAATTGCCACAGAACTTTATCAATAATATTTGCAGAGTCATTCTAATTAAATTCATGTTTAGCTATCATAACCTTAATTTTACTCAATAATTTGTATATATGTAGTAAGAGTAGTTTCTTAGTGGTTTACTTTATCTGGTGCCTACTGGTAGACATAAGCCTTAAAACTTTATTGGTTCTGACCGCTAAAGTGGCTTAATTTCTGTAAACTATTCATAGACATTGCTTAATTCTGAATATTCAGTTTTCTCTATTCAGTGTGTAAATTATAAGGAATCAGATACTTAATTCGAGACCCTAGCTCATCGCATAGGTGCTTTTAACCGAAATACAAATTTATGTGCTTATTTCGTGATTTTACATTATTTGCTGTGGGAAACCAGGGGGTTCCCGACCATTTGCCGGGCGCCTGTGGCCCCAAAGCCAACAGCGCAGAGGCCCTTTAAGAGGGACCTATTTTATCCAATGCTAGAATCAACACTTTGTCGAATCTATTAGATATTTAGGTATACTTATCCTCCTTATGAACTAAGGATAATTGTTACTTGTTTATATTTCAATAATAGCAAGATTGTAAATTATTTTATATTCTGAAATATAATATTACTTAATTTGGGCCAGTGTACTTTTGTATACTATATCTCTGGCCTACTACCTACTATATAGGTTAGTCTAATAACATCCCGCCTCCTGGGAGGCAATATACAGAGTTCTTGGATATATATTCACGATATCGCTAAGTGTGTGGATCTAGTTTTCCGACACTTGACTGCATGAAATTATTGTGTACATTTTTTACAGGTCTCGAGCAAGAAGGGTACCTATATATAGGTTGAGGTCCTTAACTTGTGGATTTGGTAATAGGAGCAAGACACAGACGGGGTGTAAATTAATTGATCCTCCATGTTTCAAGAGATTCATGTGCATTGATGCCTTCAAGTTACACTGTACAGACAGACTATGTAACTCTTTTGCAGAGTTTTGCCAACATATTATAATAAATGACTGCATTTGTTTGGGTGTACTTGTTCCGCGACAAAAACATATTTATATATATATTACAATGTATTTTTGAAAAGTACTCGCCTTTCAAAATAGCTTCGCCTTTTCGCAAGGCTTGCTGCTGTTTCACATTGTGCAAAGCAAACAGTATCGCAATGCTATAATTTTGTATAAATTGAGAACTAGAGGGTCATGCCCTAGACGTGACCGCCCAGAAGTTATACTAGAATCGTTCGTGCAAACCATTAAGTCACTGTTTATTAAAAACCTTATGACTGGGTACATTACATTCCACGGTGGGTACATTTGTTAAACGTATAGTATCAAACTATGACGAATAATGTTAAGTGAATTAAGTGATAACAATATTTGGTCCGTGCATAGAAGCACGTGCCTTTGAGATTAGTGCATGGGTAGTTTAAAATAAACTTAATCTGTGCATAGGAGCACTTACGATCAAGGTGGTTCGAATCCTCAAGGTTCACAAGACAGACATAAGGGTGTAAAATAAATCATTCATAAACGCCCCGTTAGGTCAGTTTTGTACATTTTTATTTCCAACATGCTTGTGCAGCACATGACAATTTTCCTATACCATGCCAGTCGGGGATATAATAATTAAATAGGTACCTAACCTTGGTTATGTCGTGTACCTACATAGGTAGGTACTCGTAAAAATGTTAACTGAAAGACTAGTGCTCTCGAGGCAAATATAATTTATATTAATTTCTAGTCTGTCATAGCAGGCATAGACTTCAAAGGTTTTTAGATATTCATAGGGCCGCTAAACGGAACCCTTTGTACACCTTGAGCAGGCTGTTTGTGCTCTTGTAATTTTATTTTCACACCATCAGTGATATTAAACATAGCTTATTTCAGAATTGAACCGTAAGCTATGTTGTGTCGTGAGCTTAAGTGAGCCTGATTTAATTAGAGTCCACAGATTATCTGGACCTTGGAGGATTGACCACACCTTATTCTAAATATCAATATTCTGTCTGGGCTTATGGTCGAATTTAGGTGACTAAATCTCTTAGTATTATCTATGCCACCAACGTTATGAGGCTTAGCGTCTCTAGACCACAATTTTATATTAGGGTGCAAAGATTTTTTCATCTTTAAAATAAAAATGAGTCGAGATAGGCCTGGAATCTTAGGTTATTTCATATCTATTATATTATAATTTTAGAAATGTTAATTATTCCAATTTTGAGTTTAGCCAATAGGGTGTCCGGGACCCTTAAAATAGATTGGTAAACAAAAATGAAACCTCGAATAACGAAGCCTATTTCGACTGATTTTTACCCAGAACATTATTTTGTTAGAACCCTTTTCACTTGTCCTTTGTCCAAAAGGAGGTATTTACATATTCATCTTTGTTATATTTTTATGATTGTGGCCTACTCGCTCGCCTGTGTTATGACCATATCATTTAATTTCTGACATGCCTTGCGCAGGCTTATATAGGTTGTAATATCATCATCAGTAACTTGACATCAATTTGTGAATGAATCAAAGATTCTTTGGCACACCTTACGCAGGTGGAAACATGGCAGCCTTGCGCAGGCTTAATTAGGTACACAACATATTGGTATCATCACAAATAACTTGACGTTAGTTTGTGACTGAATAAAAGATTCTCTTAGGCACACCTTACGCAGGTGGAACCATAGTCCATAACAGACATAGCTTAAGAATATCATTCAAATGAAGTTTATGTTTATGGGTAATATTCCCTTAGTTGCGAGTTCTTCGCTCGACAAGGGGAAAGGATTTACTTTAATAGGCACTTTTAGAAAGTGTCATTCACGGTGACGAGATTTGCCATGACTAAACTTTAACTCTACAGTTAGCGAATATAATTTGAAATTATGAAGCAAACCATGCGTCTTCGTCAATGAATCAATCTAAACATTCCCATATTGTTAATGCCCTTTCAAGTCACAGGCTTCCGATTTTATTTAAAACGTTTACAAGTGTAGGTACTATTTATGTAGGTAGGTAGGTAGGCTTAAAGAACCGTCTTGTATGTACCTATAGTTACATATAGAATGAATAATCAAGTTATTCAAATCCAAAATAATACAAGCACATATAGCAACTACATGCAAGAGTTCTTTTAAGCTGTTAGTACCTGTTATTTATTTAAAGAGATACCTATCTACCTACATTTTAACCTTTTTCTTTTTTTTTTTTTTTTTTCAAAATCTAAGATCTAGTTGGAGAGATGTAAATTGATAAGGAGTGAAATACTTAAGGATTTCCATGTCATTCTTGCGCAGAGCCATGCTAATATATCTCTTTATCTAGTCAGACTTAAGTTTACGTACTGCCGAAGTACTCACTTTCCACAAAAATAAATGCAATTTTTGCGATGTAGGTTTGTTCGTTACCTTGTGTCCCTCAGAGCGGAAATAGAAGCCCCGCGAAGCGGGGCTTCGTCGACTCCTAAGCGGGTACACGTTATTTATCAGCAAGTTTATTACCAAAAATGCAATATTATATTTAACCCGGAACGGGATAAACCGACAAGTTGCTGATAGATACTTGGACAGATAAACCCTACACGTCTATAAGCTTCTACCTTAATACGTAGGTTCTACGTAACACGTATTAACTATCCGATCCTTTCGTATTCGAAAACACAAATCACTTGAAAACTGAAGGGTATGCCTCCACACATCACCATTTAAGTGTTATACCTAATTTCAATAGTTATTATAGACACACAAAGATTTAAAGTAATAAGTAATAAGACTCTGAAGAGACTTAATGTAGGTATAATATTAATTAAATTCTAATGGTGACAAGTGCACGCTTTACCAGCTCGATGTGTTTTCTACCATTATGTGTTTTAGTATTTTCATTAGCATAGCCACGGTGCGCGCAGGCAGCCTTTGAAAACTTACACATTACTATTCCGGATCGTTTTTATTTGCTAGATAGTTTAACGGACACTAAATTTAATTATTTATTTCGAACGGCAAAAGCCGTTAGAAACTGTTTTTCAATATAGTCAGCTAAACTGGGGTACAATTCAAAAACTCACCAGCAGTTTAGCTTCACGACCTTCCAGATGGAAAAACAGCAAGCCAATGAGTTGGAAATTTGTTTTTGCGACAACCGCCAAAAAGCAAACTGCTGTGTGGTGGGAGTGTGGGAGAGAGAGGGACGTATATGCTAGAAAAGGACAATACGACCGACAACAGGGTTGCCATTCTCAATATTATTATTAGGTTCCGAATAGCGGTACAGTTGTTTAATGACAAGTTATAATTCATGACTTAAACTATCTAAACTAAAAACAAAAACCTAATTTTTTTAGAAACAATGCAGAGAAATCACGGTTTGACACGTTTTTCGGCCATACTGAAAAATTACATTTTTTGAGTTTAACCCTTTTACACTGGAGGCACAGATATTTAATATTGGCGCATCGTTATGCGCCCTAATTGTGCCCTAATTGTACTAGATATGTATACAAGTATACATAAGTACATACATGCTACATACTGTCGTGCGTACGCACATAACTTTTACAGGAAAATGTAATTTATCCTCATATTCCCTTTTAATTATAAATCGCTCGCAGCCATCCAATAAATTGTATTTATATTTATTAATTTAAATAATTTTCCAGTTCTAAATGCCCATGTTATTGAGTTTTATTATCTAATAGGAAACTTCGACCGAAAATCCCAGAATGGAATTGTATTATTTTTATAAAAGTTAAAGTATGTAATTCAGTATGCAAAAATGGCCCTTAGGTATTTGATATATGCATATATAGACCGACAAGAAATTGTAAAAATTAAAAAGTGGCAACATCGTAGTGTCGTCCCTTTAAAATCAATCTAAGAAAAAGTGAGGACATTATTATGTTGCCACTTTTTAAAATCTACAATTTTCTATCGGTCTGAACTTAAAATGTAACTATGTATTTATTCCTCCATGATCTACCCATATATATTCTTATATAGTGAAATATTGCCCAGTTATATAGGTATATAATAATTTTACTTTATTAAACCACCATGGGACTCCTGCGCATATGGTAACTGCTTATCGCTTGACGTCACTGGCCGCAGCGCAGCCCCGATAATATTAATTAACTCCAATGTGGTCGGATTATCGCCATGTTATTTTTGTAATGGTAACAAAGCGTGATAGCCCTATGTGTTTATAACTAGCCCTTTAACAATACCAGCCAGCGTAGGTATTTAGGATAGCTTTATCCATCTTTATTCATCTGATAAAATAACTGTCACTTTTTAACACCGCGGGATAGAACGTGACGGATACCGTTATATCACGCTGTCACGTAGACAAGAACGACCATTATATCCGTACTGGCACTTTTAAACGATATATGTTAAAAGCACGTATCAATACAATACCAGCCATATCATATTTACCACTAGCTTTTCGGTGAAGGAATAAAACATCGTGAGGAAACCTGCATACATCCGCGAAGAAATTCAAAGGTGTATGTTAAGTCACCAACCCGCATTGGCCCAGTGTGGGGACTATATAGCCCAAAACCCTCTCGTGCATGAGGAGGCCTGTGCTCAGCAGTGGGACGTATATACGCTAAATTATATATATTCTCTTTATTTATTTTTCGTTAGTTAGGTTAATTATAATATGAATATAAAAGTAAAATATAAAAACACTTATATATATTATTAATAATTTATTATTTTTTGCCCCACTCAACAAAATCTGATTAGGTTCATTTCTGTTACTACCACTAGTAGCTAATATCAATTATCCATACGTTATCATGTTTCTTTTACTATATTTTATGACTGGGTCTAACAACTACAAAAAATAAGCAAAAAGTATATTATCTGTTCTAAATAATTCAATAAGGCCTCATAAAATTTTATGTTTTTGGTCGTTGTTATCTAAGTAGTGTAATTAGTAGTGTAAACAACGTATTAGCTTAGCAATACATCGGGGAAATGCTGCCAGCGTCCTCGGCACCATGCCAAAGGGGCCCAATTTCTTAGATATATGTATTTTAATTTTATTTTATTTTATTTAGTATTAGTTTTTAATTTTAATTTAGTTTTATTTTATAGATAAGTTAGTTTATTTTCATTTTTAATATTTGTATCTACCTTATCAATAAACACCTATATCTCAGTAGTGTAATTACATTATTTGTTTTATAAGTCTGAAGTAATTAATTAGAAATGTTAGATATTAATTTAATAATGGATTAGCTTAGCTTTGAGTTAGTTAGGTAAGTTATTATTACACCATTTAACTTGATTTTATACAGTATGTGTCTGACCATGGGGCTTTAATTCCAGGGCTTGATTTTACTCGCTAAACTGAGCTACTTTTACTATAGGACCAACCCTAAAATCGGGGGAAAATTTTTGGCTTTTCTTTTCATAGAAAACGTCGACATCTGATCAGCCAAAATGTATGAAAAAGTAAATAAAAAAATCGGGATTTCGGGGTTGGTGCCATAATAAAAGTAGCTCAGTTTAGCGAGTATAGAATCGAGCCCTGGATTTAAAGCCCGATGGTCAGTAACACCCTGTATGCATGTTTGATACTTAAGGTTGACCTGGTTTTTAATTCCCGATATCCAATTGTATTTAGTTTCATTCCAATGGGAGCAAAGCATTCTTATGGTATATTTAGATTTTTTAATACCTATGTCCGAGGAATAGTAAGAGGTTTTAAGACTCAGACAATTCAAAGTATGCTGAAATGAACTGAAATCATGTATACTTATAGACCTTATAGTACTTCTATAAGTAAATATTGGTACGTGGGGTGTCATTCTGAATCCCTAACAACGTTTGTCCTAAAGTCACTTGCCCTAACTGGTTTGTCATAATGGGCACATGCCCTAATAATCAATTGCCATAACGATTATTTTCCATAATGTACGGTTATGAAAAATGGTTAGGTTTTAGAACTTGCTGCCACAAAAGTAGGTAAGGTAGGGTTCGAACTGCGACCCTCGCAAAAAAGAAAATATGCTTAATAACATTAGGATAAGTAATCAATAATTAGGGAGACCAAAATTAGGGTTTTTAGTGTTAGGACAACTGATCATTATTACAAACAATATTAGGGAATGCAAAGATAGGAGAAAAGACTTTAGGGATTCAGATATAGATCCGGTACCTGTACCTATTAATACTAGGTAACTTCATAAATAAAGGTTATTTTAATATTACTACGTAAGTACATGTTTAATTAGCTAATGTTAACCATAATACCTAAGTGTTTCTGTAATCTATTTTTTCCAGGTAAAGCTAATATGACATAATTTAAATTTTGCCTTATTTAGACGCTGAAAATAACGAGGTTTAATTATTATTAAAGTTAACCAGGTTTAATTAAATGTATTGTTGTGTTATTCGCATGTTTTGGTCATATTTTTGATAGGTACATATGTGTGTACATAAGTATTTATATATTGTTTGTTAGAATCTACCTACTGTTATTTGCAGTCACAGATAAAACATCCTCCACACTGAGCATAGTCGCGCTACCCCCTCTGCCATGCATACGGTAAATTTACTCCATGTTCGAGTCGAAAGTGTCTTTGTGTGACGTCCGTGTCTTTGAATGGACCAATCACGGCACGGGACTTCGCTCACCTCGTCCCGCGCACCCCCGCATTTTTAGCATCATCGGTTTCATGAAATAATTGCTCTAAACTCGGTCTAGAGGATTCCTAGTCTATGTATGCAATAGGCGACTGCCAAAATGTCTCATTACCGTGACACAAGTAAAATAATTCCCCGTGGCCCAAAAAGGGGATTGTCGGGGATTCACCTTAACAGACGACCTTGGAATAATAAACAAGTAATCGTACAATAAACATACTTGGTACCGCTTAATATTCAGGGCGTAATCTTGTAGCGGTCTAGCATTTGCACATTTTGCACTCAAATGTGAAGACTGTGTAATAAAATGGTCCAAATTAAGGAAATGTTATTATATTCATTTTAACTATTCATTATTACCAGACATCGTAAATGTTATAGCATTTATGGTGCAGCGGAGTGGTGTTAACGGAATTGGTGTAGATAATTCCAACTATAATGGAATAAATTAAGGTTAATATTAACGTAATTAACTCTAATTAATCATTAGGGTTGAAATTGTTTATACCAATTCCGTTAACACCACTCCGCTGCACCGAAAATGCTAGACAATTTACGATGTCTGACTTAGAGAATATAACCAACGGAGTGGTCATTAACAGGTGTTCCCCTCTGTCAAAAAAAGGCGGCCAACGGTCAACCACATATATGGACTGACGTTTATCTGACATGGCTATGTTGACGTTGCGTATACATTTGATGTGCCCCTCCCCCGCAAAAAACGGCAGACTATTTTGTACCGAAAATTATAGATATGGCGTCTCCGTTGGATAAATCATCTAAGATGTCTGATTATTACATAAATATATTTAGATGAACTGTTATTAAGAAATAGATCTTATCTATTGGTAAATTAACGTTATGATGTATTTGAATGTAATTCTACAGCTATGAATAAGGAGAAAAAGGTAAAAAAGCCCAATAGGTATCTTTGCTCCTACCTACTGTAGTTTAGGCCCATCGTGTGCCAAATTAATAACGTAACCAAAACACTGGAAATAAGATATTACCAACGAAGCATACATTATGCGCGAAATAATCCGTATTGTTTTATTTCTACAATTATCGCGGTAACCGAAGACACTATTACAAATTTTACTTTTAATTTTTTTTATAAAAATAAGCTGTTAACTATTGTTTAGAGGCATAACGTCCCATTTAGTGGCGCTTTTTATTGTGCTTGTAAACTGTTTACTCAGTACATACAAAGAGAATTTGAAATAGAGGAATATTGTCAAAGTAAATTATGTAGGGCAGGGTGCCATCTTTTCAAGCGATGGTGCCATACCTTTGGCCTACTCTCGAGCAGATTGCGATACTTTTAGACATTTAACAATTTTAATATATATCAGTCAATAAGGATCAAAGTCAAATGGCGTTCTAAAAGTTTTCATCATTTGTGTCTGAATATGGCAGTAAATGTACTGACAAAGTAATTTACTTGGACAACATTCCTCTATTTCAAATTCTCTTTGGTACATAGTATTATTCCATAGTCTTTCTATCCTGCTTATGTTTCCTTATGACCAATAACATAACTTAATCACAACACGGATAACCTAGCAGTTATGTCACAAAGCGTCGTCAAAATTAAGAATTAAGGAAGGAAGGGGCCACGGAAAACTACATTTCCTTAGCGTGGCTCTACATTCCTGAGTTATAGTCATCTTTTGTTTTGTTTTACTGACCTACCGTTCGAGGATAATGCCCGTATGGGTAAACTGGGTGTTTTTCAGCTTTTATCCATACTGCAAACACGCACGCACGCATGCAAGCACGCACGCACGCACGCATGCAAGCACGCACGCACGCACGCACGCATGCAAGCACGCACGCACGCACGCACGCATGCAAGCACGCACGCATGCACGCACGCACCCAAATGTGTCTTGTCTGTGGCCTGGCCTCCAACACGACTGCTCGCCACTGATTCCGGTCCTGTGCCGTTTCTCGCCAGTTTCCAACCCGGAGCTCGCGCAGATCAGCGTCCACCACATCCACCCATCGATAGCTACCTATCGAACAAAAATGTCACTTTTACACTGACACAATACATCTAATCCGTACATTTCTAGATCTATTAATTGACGTATCTTAAAGTTCGAATCGGGTAGTATGTAACCTTTCTAATTAATTAATTTTCTCTGTAATTTATTACAATTATTACCAGATTACAGAGTAGATAGAAATCGTAATAAAATTTGATTAATTTATTGATTCGTAGATAAGAATAGGTCCGTCCGAGCGACGAGTCCGGGTAAATCTTAAAACGCCGGAAATAGGCTACTGTATTGTCCCAGTGATATGATCATGCGGTTAACCAAAAGCTACACGTTATCCTGGATCATTTCAATTATTAATACTGAGTAACTGACGAAATATTCTATTTGTAGCTGGTTACAATGATGCAAATTAAAGTGGTTCTATAAGTTGAAACTATTCTATGAATAGGTAATATACTGATATATGTATTAATTACACAAAGTAGTTACCTAAACAAAAAATAATAATAATTCAGCCTATATACGTCCCACTGCTGGGCACAGGCCTCCTCTCGAGCGCGAGAGGGCTTGGGCTATAGTCCCCACGCTAGCCCAATGCGGATTAGGGACTTCACATCACCTTTGAATTTCTTCGCAGATACCTAAATAAATATCAAACAATATTCCATACACAAGTTCCTAAATACATTTAGTATGACAGACATACTCCTAAATTGCTCCTAAAATCGGCCACCACCGGTCCACCGCCACAATAGTTGCAACACTTTTTTTATTAATGGAAAAGTTTAGGTACCTACTACTTCACTCACCGACTCACCATAAAAAAACCGGGCAAGTGCGAGTCGGACTCGCGCACGAAGGGTTCCGTGCCATAAAGCAAAAAAAAAACGGAAAAAAATGCAAAAAGAAAACGGTCACCCATCCAAGTACTGACCACGCCCGACGTTGCTTAACTTTGGTCAAAAATCACGTTTGCTGTATGGGAGCCCCACTTAAATCTTTATTTTATTCTGTTTTTAGTATTTGTTGTTATAGCGGCAACAGAAATACATCATCTGTGAAAATGTCAACTGTCTAGCTATCACGGTTCGTGAGATACAGCCTGGTGACAGACAGACGGACAGACGGACGGACGGACGGACAGCGAAGTCTTAGTAATAGGGTCCCGTTTTACCCTTTGGGTACGGAACCCTAAAAAAGACAAACATATTGCACTCATCCTAGTCATACAATTAGTCATTGAATTGTCATCACTGACATTAATAAAAATACCAACATGCAAGACGTTCAGACAAAGAGGCGTCGTTCGCGTCATACTTGGTCATACAAACTATTAAAATAAGAATTTAAAAGTCCGCAGCAAGCTCGGCTCTCCATACAAACGTAGTTATGCTCTCATTTTAAAACGACTTCTATTAGACATCTTTTAGACATCACCAAGATACGATAACGATATGTTTAAGATCTAACCTGTCAAATTTGACATTTGCGCGATTCAGGAGATACTCTTGAACGATTTCCACAGGATATGACTTAGAGATCCAATTCACATCTAATAGATATCTTACTCTATCTAACGTAAAAGTGACATTGGTTGCCCGAATTGCGCTGCAAAAGAGAACTAGTTGATATCTAAACTATAACGTATCTAGAATGGATCTAGTACGTGTCGTCTCTTGTGAATATCTTGAAGTTCGAATACGGCAGTTAGATTGCTCTGAAACTTTGTGAGTACTTACAATAGGATAAGGCATTTTGTACCTAGGTCTCTAATAATTTTATGTAGCTTCAGATACCATAAGTTAAAAATACAGCGAATTAAAATTTAAAATCAGTTAGTTAGTTGAATTATCAGTTGTCACAACTGCCTGCCTGCTTACACAATAATAATAATAATGTATCACATTGTGCGTTCGGGGATGGTATCCGCCACGTGTATCCCTTGCTTTTAGATTAAAGTGTCTTAAAGGGCCTCTGCGCTGTTGGCTTCGGCCCCACGTACGCCTCCCAAAGGTCCGGGACCCCATGGTCCCGAGATATGGAAAAGACATGTAATAATAATAAAGTTTTTCATAAAGGTTTCATAGAAAGGTGGACGGCAGACAGCCTAGAAGACCAAGTCCAACGAGATGGTGTGCCCAAATATCCGCCCAGGTGGACTTCACACTAAGCAACGCTTTCCACAAAGCAACCGACAGGGAAAAGTGGAGAGCTGCCATAGAAAAAATGTTTAGCCTCTAGCGGCCCACCATACAAGGAAAATTGGCAATCCAATTTGAATCAACGGTATTAGAAAATAGAGTTGAATTTGTTTTGTTTTAAAATCGAACGAAACGAAATAAAAGAAACTCTATTCCATTCAATTAAGATTTAAATTTCATTGGAGGTAATTTGTACTAGTATTAGGACATTGAACCCCAAGAGGTTAGAGTTCATCATCATATCACCCTTTTATCGCCCACTGCTGAACATAGGCCTCTCTTCTAGTACGCCGCTTGTCCCGGTCCTGAGCTAATCTCATCCAGAATATACATACATATAGATGTTTAGAGTTAGACCAAGATAACTCTGCAGCGATTTTGAGAGCGCAAACTGTGCAAATGTTATTTATACGCCAAAATTTCAAGAATCTTGACGTTTAAAATAACACTTGTACAGACTGCTATCAAAATCGCTGCAGAGTTATCTTGGTCTAACTCTCACTTCAATGATCTTAATTGTATTTTGCAATATCAGTTTTTCCACCTTGAATGAAAACTCGACCTTATCGGAACAGCAGGATCGCATGCGCAGCCTTGCGCGCGCATCGCAATGACAAACACAGTGCTGTTTAGTCCACCAAGGTGCTGGGTTTAAAAAAGTCTTCTTTTTAGGGTTCCGTACCTCAAAAAGAAAAAAACCGACCCCTTATGGCTTATAGGATCACTGTTGTCCGTACGTCCGTCTGTCTGTCTGTCAATACCCTCTATCACGGGAACGCGTTGACGTATCGAGTTGAAATTAAAACCATATTATACTTAGGGCTAATAGTCCCTGGAACCTGTGAAAAAGTCATACTTAATTAAGCCGTTTATGCCGCAAAAAACGTATATTTTAACACTCTCAAGGCATCTCAGGTGAATACAAATTTATAGGGTAAGTACCTACTAAGTACCTCCCAATCCCGTTGACATAGGAGTTTAAAGGTAATACTTAGTAAGTAATTATCGTCTTATACTAAAAATATTTCCCTGCTAACTTAGCTTGAACTAACTCTACAACCATAATAATCTTAAAAACCAAAATTAATCACTTTGGCGACATGCCAGGGGGCCGGTGTTTATTTTTCGACCGCCCGATTTCGCGTATTTTTTCAATAATTTCCCCACTACTAGGCATTTAAAAACGAGTGGTGAATATACAATTTTTATCGCTCGTATTTCAGAAATTAGCATTTCGCCGGGTTTTCACCGATTTTCGAGTGACGAAATCGAGCAAACAGCGAAATTTCAAATTTCGATGATCGCAGCTTAGGCACAGAATAAATAATAGTACTAGGCACAGAAGACTCACTCTCTAACAAAACGCGTCTGCCACGATCAGCACAGAGTTGGCCGCTAGGTGGCGACAGCGCCACGCGCGGCTTATGGCAAACCCCAAAATTGGGGTCGAACGGATGTACTTTTAGCTACCTGCAGCAAAGCGACGAAATCGCGGAGTGAGCCACGCCAGGCTTAGGGGCGATGTTGCGCTGTACGTCGGCCTCGCGGGCGCATTGGGATGGTGGGCACGTGGCGCGTCGCCATGAGATTCAGAGCACCAAGGTGCAGGCAAGGAGACGATTGACTCATATCGGAACAACAGTTCGCTGGCCCAATATTACAGGGTTCTATGTTACATTTATAAGATAGTTGAAATTCGACTTAATGTCACTATGACAATGTTCAAATCTCAGTTCGGTAAAAGTGAAATATGTATAGAACCCTGTAATATTGAGTTTCTACAATGACAAACAAACACGACACACACGTTCTTGAAACAGAGACGATTACGCTGGCTGGGGCACGTGCACAGGATGGAGCCCTCTCGTTTGCCACGTAAGACTCTCCTGAGCGAAATAGCGCACGCTAAACGACCGGTTGGGCGACCAATGCTTCGTTTTAAGGATAGCGCAAAGCGAGACATGTTGTCCTTCCGGATCGTTCCCACCAACTGGGAAAGGGAGGCTGAAGATCGCGACCACTGGAGGAAAACCCTGGGTGAAGGGGTAGTTGCACACGATAAAGCGTGGTTTAGCCTTCTTCACACTAGGCGAGAACTGAGACACCAACGCGCCGCTCTCCCACCTTCGTCACCGGGCACGGCATTCTCCTGCCAGCTATGCGGTCGCGGCTGCCGCTCTCGCATTGGGCTTAATAGTCATTTGCGGAAGTGCCGCACTCTTAATATAGACGCTGTTTAAACCATCATCTTATTGATGTGACAGGCCAATGATATGATATATATATGACAATGACAAAATGGCATTCTTGAGTGAAAGAGTTCATGAGGTCGGTGAGGGCATTTTTTTTGTTTGTTGTTTTTTGAATTGTATCTCTTCGTGTATTTTCAAACACAATCCTGTATTGTTCATGAATAAATACTATGACTATGACTCTAATCCCAGACTAGCGTCTCTCGAGAGTAGCGTCTAGTCAACGCTATGGAAAATGGTGTCGGTGCTTAGGGTGGTATTCCATCTGTCCATAATCTTTGTCTGATGTGTATTGTGTCTCATAATTTGCTTTAATGAGAGAGTGAGACTCAATGACATTGGACGAAGAAATTGGAAAATCACCCTTAGGCAAATGGAAAAATATTATATAACTCGTACCGCCATCTAGTTGAATAATTGCGCGTTAAACTAGTTCGGCTACTCGCCGCTATGTGTCGCTCCAAACTAGGGTTACATGACCATGTTAATAGTTCTGTTCTTTAACGCTAGATGGCTTGATTATAAAAAAATATATTTCCTGGTGTTTTTTTCTTCAAGTTTTTTTCCAAGCCTAGCGAATTTTGAAATACGAGCGATATAAATTTGGAATGTAGTGGTATTGACCTATTGACCACTTGTTTTAAATAAAATTTTATTATTAGAATTTAAATGCCTAGATAGTCGAGATATTATTGAACGGAATACACGAAATCGAGCGGTCGAAATTCAAAAATTGTCAGGTGTGGGAAAAAAGAAAACAAAAATCTTACCAGGAAATTTTGAGGTGGAAGTTTAAAAGTTAGAGGGTCGGGAGTTGGGAACACTATTATAAAATCACATGTCATTTACCGCCATCCACATAATTGAATCATTTTAGACGCAAAAGTATGAAAAAAGACGGATGTGGTTGTGGACATAATGCTTTATATATACGCCTAACGGAAATGCAGAAAATTTTCAATACCGACTTTATGCATTTTCTGTATTTCGGAAACTAAACATGATAAAAATATCAGAGCCACCTAGGTGCGTAGCCAACATGCCAATCTTTTACAATTGTCGCTGTCGCCTAATATGGAAGAGTGCAATAAGATTTATAACAAGTTACCAAATGAGATTTTAAAAATGAATGACTTAAAAATAAAATAAAAAAATGTATGATTTTTTAGTAACTAAAGCATATTACTCAATACAAGATTTTTTGTCAGATAGTGGAAATTATATAACCTTTTGATTTGTCATGTATAACTTTATATTATTAAGTTTTAGTTTTAAATGCACGCTACATGTATTTTGTAACTATTTGTATGCCATATGGTGAAGCATAGTGATACTTACTTACTATATGTATATTTAAGACCTACTGTTGTACCTACCTATGTTAAACAAATAAATAATTTGGAATTTGGAATAATTATACATAGCTGAAATGATACTGATATCGATAAATACGTACAAGAAAAATGGAACAAGTACTATCCACACTCCAAGAGATACAAAAAGAGCTAAACGAACAAAAAACAACGATTCGGGAGAGCGGAAAAAACGTTACTGAACAAGTGACCCAAAATATCAATACAATCATTGATGAAAAATTCGTAAAATGGGAAGAAAAGTACGATATTCTTAAGGAGAAAGTGGACACACAAGAAAAAAGGCTATGTATTTTAGAAAAACAGGCGAGGCAAAGAAACCTAATATTTTTCGGAATTGAAGAAAACAATTTACCATATTCTGAACAGGAGAACGCCATCATATCATTTATCGAAGAACACTTCAAAATTGAACTGGACCGCAAGGATATTCAGGCATTTAGAAGATTAGGCGTAAAAAAGGACAGACCCCGCCCCATAGGGGTAACATTCTCAACCCTTGGTACAAAAATCAATATTTTGAAAAACAAGAAAATGCTCAACAATACTGGATATTACATCACTGAGGACTTCCCACCAAACATCTTAGAAAAAAGGAGAGAATTACAAACTCAACTAAAAATGGAAAACGCGAACGGGAATAAAGCCTTCATCAAGTATGACAAATTAGTAATCGTTGGAAAATCAATAGACATGACATCCAACAAAAAAAGGAACCTCCAAATATCACCAGAGAACAATCAACGCCAGAATGACTATAGAACACAGGTTTCAAAGAAAAATAAAACCCAACCTATGCATTCACCATTACAAAGACCACAAAGCGTATCGGAGACAGTTCTAAAACCAGGAATATTAAATTATTTAGTAAATAAAAATCCAAACAACAAAGAAAAACAAGACACGAACTTATAGAATTAGTACCCTACCCCTCCTCTACACAGAAATTACTTAACAAAAATCAAGAATAGAAAAAACAAAATACATCTTCCAACACGGCTGGTCACCGGGGAAGATTATGACCAAAACCCTCCAAAGAACAAAGGAACACACACCGAATACAGATTGAAACATACAAAGTCAGAACACTTTCGTCAAGTATATGATTGATTAATAGAAATAGAAGAATCAAGAAAAGAAATAAAGTACAACATAACAGGTATATCGGAAGTGCGAAGAGTAGGAAAGTCAACAGAAGAATACAAGAATCTCATAAGCGCAAAGACCGAATTAAATAGGCATCTTTGGAGGAGGCCTTCACCCAAACTGGGGTTCTTGCAGAAACAACAATTAATCATACCTACCTAAATATAAATACTAAATTACTAACATATTAGAAATTAAGATGTTTCCAAAATGTTATATAATAAGTTACTAATTAACTAAATAACCTATACACTATTGTTTGATTTTATTTTGTTTTTTTTTTTCATGCAAGAAATAATAAAGGCTTTTTTATTTTTATTTTTTATTTTATTTATTATACATAGCTGAAAAGGTGAAACAAAGTACTGTTTACTTATACCTTTAAACGTTACCCTTTTTTTGCAAATAAATTATTGTTTATTTGTATAGTTTTGTGAAGTACCTAAGTACTAGTAGAGACCTGTGCTCAGCAATGGCCGGTAAAATAATGATATGTCATGATGATAAAGTTATTTGAGGATTACCTTGACCAGATAGTATAATGAGTTGATAACACTGTAAACAAATGTTGTTTATCGTTATCATTAATCTGTCGATAAATAATGATTAAACATGAAAGTATGTGGTGCTAATGTAATTGCACAATGATTATTAATGCTTTTTTCAAAACATTTGCACAAAAAGGGTGTAATGTTACACCACGCAAATGTAAAAGGAAGTCATCGCACTCCGCAAAGGAATGGTACTCCCATGGCATTATTGGATTGTTTAAAATTCTCCCATTAAACCGTGCAATGCCTCATATTTTTATGGTTCCGCAACAAAAGGGTAAAAACGGGACCCTCTAAGACTCCACTATCCGTCTGACCGTCTGTCTGTCACCAGGCTGTATCTCATGAACCGTGATAGCTCGACAGTTGAAATTTTCACAGATCTGTTGCCGCTATAACAACAAATACTAAAAGTACGGAACCCTCGGTGGGCGAGTCGGACTCGCACTTGTCCGGTTTTGTAGCCTACTTTGGTGTCCCACTGCTGGGCAAAAGGCCTCCCCTCGTTTTCTCCACTCGACCCAGTCATCGGCATATTCCAACCATTTGGGCCACTTATTTTAAAGTCAGGTTTTTGATTAAAAAGCCAAACCTCTGCTTCTTCAGATATTTTTGAGCATCTCGACCGCTCAAATATATCTGATGGCGACTGTACAACGATAAACATACATTTCATCTGAAATCTATCAGTATATCGATCTAAAAAACGATGGTCAAGTTTATCATACGCATCAATACAAACATGTAATAACCTACTCATTACAGACATCATGTTTATAGCATGGCAATAAACCTTTATCTTGTGGCTATCAAGAGTAAAATACACGATTATACTAATAATCAGTACTCACATTTCGCTGGCCCCAAAATTACAGGGTTCTATGTTACATTTTCAAGATAGTTGAAATTCGACCTAATATCACTGTGACAATGTTCAAATTTCAGTTCAATAAAAGTGAAACAGAACCCTGTGTAATATTGGGCCAGCGATTTGTTATTGCAGACAAAGACAAATGATGTAACTAGTTAACCCTTATCTTGGCATCGTAACACCCGTGATACATGGAACTTAAAAAAATCTAGCAGTTTCACTTTATTACCTAACAGAATAATTCTGCCATCAATATGTCGAGCTACCCTCCTTACTTATAGAAAAAAATAATTGACACGGGTGTCATTGTAAATTAATTAGTAATAATCAACATGGCGCTGCGGAAACAATAGATTTCGGTTCGTACTGGAAGTTTTGCAATTATTTCTTATGTTAGTATATATTTTTCCATAATCTATATTTTGATATCTTTACTGTCTCTTAGTGCATACATATTTACAATGCCTTCAAATTTAAAAACATTTAATACACAGAACCTTACATGAAACTGTTACGTATTATATTTGATACAATGCCAAGAACTCAGAAATGTACATATCGAAAGGATTGTATTGCATTTAATACATTGCCAAGTTATCGTCAAAATAGTTTAACATGATTTTTTATTTTTTATTATTTTTGTGGGGTTACAAAACATGCTTCAATTATTTAATATTAGTTGTCATTTTATTTAGTTATTAAACTTTGATTTTTTTAAGGACTAGATGTTATTTAACTATATATTCGTATGCTGTAGCATTATTGCTACGCCGTAGCCCGTAGCACGGAAAAATATGTGTATGGCAAAAAATGGTCCCAAAGTAAAAAAAATGTATTTTTTTTTTAATTTTAATTATTTGTTTACTTTTCATATTTTACTCAACTTTTTGCTGACGACTTTTTTGAAACTTTACGGGATCAAATTTTCCGCCCATGTGATCAGGTATTCGTAGATATAATTAATTTTTACAGGTTTAATAGTCATCTGATGCTTTAGATTGCGTTTAATTAGCAGTAAATGCTAATTTCTGTTGCATTACATGTTTTATTTTTATTAAAATCTTCATTTTTCTTCTAAAAAGTAGGTAACTATTTTGTCGAGTTATTGGCATTGTATCAAATATGATACATATGATTTTCCAAAACTGGAAAATCCTGGATTTTTTTCCTTATTTTTTAATAGCCTAGTATGCTCAATAGGTGACAAAAAACTAAAAAAATGACTATATTTAAGATATTTTGAGCCTTGCCAAGATAAGGGTTAAGTAAGGTTCTAAAATTAATATTGTTTGACATTCCGTATTCCTTTTTATTGTATTGTATATAGTATGCCATTGTATTGTTTATGTGTATTTTTATTATGGGTTAAAAGCCTGAAATAAATGATATTTTATTTATTTTTATTTAAATCATATTTTTAGACAAAAGGCCTATCGGCCCTATTCGAACTCTAAGATACGTCAGTTAATAGATCTAGAAACGATATGGATTAGATACGTCTATGTCGAATATGACGTTTCTTAAGTTTCTCCAAACAAGAACGTCAATTTTGACACTGACACATCTAATCCATATCGTTTATAGATCTATTAATTGATGTAAGTATCTGCAGTATCTATTTAATATACACAAGTAGGTACATAGGTATGTTACCTACGACTTTGAGATAATGTGCTATACCTACTGTATATGCGTATGATATACATATAGCGTGTAAACAAATTACTTTGTTAGTCCTGATTCGAGCACAGTTCGGAATAGTCGTGTCATTTTTGTTATTTTATGAGTAACATTATCGGAGATGCATGTAAGTTGTTTTAAAAATAGAACCCCTGTAGGTACAGTCATTATCAAATTGATAGCGGCTAAAGTGGCCAAATATTTAGGGACACCTTATTTCTATGGTGACAAAGATGTGTTACGACATATTTGGACACTTAAGCGGTCACTATATTTACCTATATATAGATATTTATTTTATTTTATTTTTTATTTTATTTTAATAGGTACCTACAATAACGTAATGCAGGCAAACAGCATTGTAACATATTTCTTACATGAGCAACTTATACATTACTTACATTACGATTATAATTGTACACAACATTATCATTATCATATTTATATGTATAATTATAATCCAAAAGCTCCCAACTATTATCCAAAATCAACTCAAATATCTTTAATATCTTTATTTAGGTGTGATTATTTGAATGAAGCATTTCTGAGACAAAATATTTTCATGAAATGACAGAAATTAATGAGAAAATTTGAAAAAAAAAAACATAACTGTTGATACTTTACGTTCTGGAAATCGAAACTCAGGTAGTCTTAGAACACAACTATGGTCCAGTTTTTAATGTTGATTATGAACGAGCCTTTCGTCAATATTATTTACATCACATTATTTATTTTAATAAATACAAAAATGCAATTTAGGTACAAAATACATTTTTATTTTAGTTCATAGAAACAACAACTCTTATGATTCTTATGACGACCTTAAAATAATGGCATTATGTGAGATAATTTTTCTTTTTGTTTGGTACCGGTTATCTTTTCGGTATGTTTCACAAGTTTCAATCTGGAGCCCAATTCAAATTTAACAATCTGCTGCTAATTCGTTTGCTGACTATCCTTTGAGTATTTAGTAATTGGAGACGCCATGGCTGTCATTTTCTGTACAAAACAGTCTGGCGATTTTTGCGGGAGAGGGGGTCAAATGTATGTGTTTTTGTACATGATTTGTACGTAACGTACAAATAGCCATGTCAGATAATCGTCAGTCCATACAAATTTTGCACAGTTGTGCAAGTTTCGGCAGAGGGGTAAGCTCTTAAAGGCGACTCCGGTTATTAAACGCTCTGACTATCACATAAAAAAATTTTGTTACGGTGTTGATGTCATTTTGAAACGACCTTGAAGCTGATTGGTGCACGCGAAATTAAGTGAAAATCCTGCGCGCGATGCACTAAATCACCCAGACCAAAAATAATAGATAGTATAGAGGGGTCCTGTCATAGTAAATTTTGTAGTCACTGTAAATTTACTGCCATCTATCGACACACGGCTATAACTCAAAATAAACACGTATAAAATTACCAAAAAAAAAATGGATAAATGTTTTTATTATTTTTATATCATTTTGACCCATGTTCATTCACTGATATCTATGCGTTAAAATTGTTAAATATGAAACGGTGTCGTCACGCCATCTAGCCGAGCATAGGCCAAAGGTGTGTGCGCCATCTATCCGAGAATGACTTTTTCTTGATTTCTGAGGCACGTTTTTTTCTTAGACTTTATTCATCTTATACGAAGCTACATATATCTTTGCCCAGACGGTCGGCAAGGTCGTATCAAAACCAATTCAAATCATAATTAATTGTTAAATTGAATCGACCTCCTAGCCGTGCAGCCAACGTGCCAATCGCTTACGCTCCGTAGCGAAGGAAACGGTGTAGCCGAAAGTGAAATTGTCAATAAGGGTCAAACAGATCACTGTGTTACGTTCTTTCCTGTAGACATACACAAGAGTTAAGGGCTATTAAGATTAATTTTCTTATTTAACCCTTACCCACGTAAAAAGGTCCTCCTTTTATTTACAGATCTATGATAAAATCATTACTTACAAGCCCACAAGCTGTTAACTATTGCCCACAGGAGAGAAAACTAGCGTGTTCGCGCGAACTGTACATTTTTCTCTCCTGTGCCATAAATTTGTGTTTTGTGTTTTGTACAATAAAGAGTTTATACATACATACATACAATAGTTAACAGCTTGTGGGCATGTAATGATTTTACGTGGGTAAGGGTTAAATAAGAAAATTAAGCTTTATAGCCCTTAACTCTTGTGTATGTCTACAGGAAAGAACGTAACACAGTGATCTGTTTGACCCATAAATGATAAATTTACTAGTGTCTTATGTTTACATAGGTAGTTAGCAGGTTCCATAGAATGACACTTCACATAACAATGACGATGAAGGTCAAAGATCAACGACTCGTTAATAAACAAAATTAATTCATTCGTCAATTGGTCACTTGCGTTTAGGTAATTCATGTTTCGTCTCCAGCCTAGCCAAAGGTGACAGTCTCTTGCGTTACGACAACGAAACGCTTTGTGTCTCTCTATCACTCTTCCATATTAGTGCCACAGCAGTTGCGTTTCGGAAACGTTCTTTTTGGGTACGGGTAAAATTGCTGAACATTGTCTATTATGCCAAACTCCCTTCGTTCGTGTTTGAAATTCAGCAAAGGCTTTATCGTAGTTAAATTTTAATTTATTATATTAATATAATTCGTAATTCTACATATGTGTATTTAACTCGGTTTATTAAGAAGACATCACGACCTTCGGCTATTATAGTCTCTGAGATGACTCAGAAATTGCAAAATAAATAGACATCCACATCAGGAAAAACACGGCACCTAACTCTAACTTGCACACTTGTATGCAAATTACTTAAGACAAGTAAATAATATGGACTAATAGTATAAACATTAGTGATTAACTCTGGTCACCATACATTGGTGTTCTGCGCATTGATGCTTGCTCAACTACCACGTACAGTTGAAGTCAAAGATATGTTTACACGTTTGCACCTTACTCCTTTGTAATAAGGCGAAAAATGTAAAGATATCTTTGACGTTGACTGTACATCAACACTCTTATCTGTCCATTGGTGTACCTTATGCCTTTAGTAATAAGGTTTATGAACTGTCAGTTATCAGTGTGGGCGATGGTACGTGATTCCAGTTGCATTGCATCGGCGTCATAATTTGTCACTTGGCAGTAAAAATGCATACAAATCTCTATTAAGCTCCATACTTACTTCAAGGAATTGCCTAGGTATATATTATATTACAGTGTTGTTATTGTTGTTGTTGTCCTAAGGCACCCCAGAGGTGCAAAGGGCCTTCGCAAGCTCGCGCCACGCCTTCCTATCTTCAGCGACCGCTCTGGCCTCGCTCCAGCTCAATCCGACCGCTCGTAGTTCATTTGTGACGGACCGCTGCCAAGAGTGTACAGGGCGCCCGAGGCCACGGCTTCCGTCCGGCGGTTTCCAACCGAAAGCGATGGTTGCGTTATTTGTTTCCCCTCTTCGAATAGTAAAAAAAATATAGTGTAAAATACCCTAATTGTTATGGGTGTGCCTAGAAAACCTTCCCTTGCCTTTGCGTCTGGAAGGGCGCGGGACGGGTTGTTTGATTAAGTTCTTGGTTGTGGCTTTATTTAGCTTAGTTTTAATTTAGTTTAGAGTTAATTTTAATGTAATTTATTAATTTGATAATTGATCGAGTGAAAAGTAAGCGGAAGCTCCGGCCCGGACATGGCCCGGTCTAACGTGAGTCATCCATTACTCCGTGACCTAGAAAACTGCAATTTGGCATACGTGTATAAATCAATCATGCCGTCAAAGTGGTAAAATAAAATATTTTTTTACAGATAATATTATTATATCTATGGATAGCAGCCGTGATAGCGGCGATATATCTATACTGCCGCCAAGCTTACTCAAGGTTCAGCAAATATGGAGTCAAAAATCCGAAACCGTTACCTATTCTGGGGAACATGAGTCCCATCATATTCAGAACTAAAAGCTTCGTTGATGTGGTTAATGACCTGTATAACAAATTCCCTGAAGAAAGGTTGGTAGAACTGTAGGCATCAAGGCGGGAACAGTGGATCAACGCAAGCAGTGGCTCAGTCGGCCAAATATCGCTTTACATTGGGGCACTCTTACGTGTTAGAATAATCATTGCTCGTCCAATTGTATTCGTTCAATTACTGAATGTATTTATTTTATTAGCAGAGCCAATAGCCTCTCTCATGTTGGAATTAGGTTGAGTGAGCCACTGTACCCGACTTTTTTTTCCAAGTCACTGTTCCCTCCTTGACCACCTCACATTATAATCCTTGTTTCCAATATCTCACTTGTTGTAATGTACTATTGAAGTATCCCCTACCTACGCGCGGCTGACTAGAAGTAGGTACCTATGTACAGTCACCTGCAATAATATGTTACACAACGAAGGCCGCAAAAATATCTGACACGATCTTATTTGTAGAGCCATAAGAGCGTGTCACATATTTTTGCGGCCTTCAATGAGTAACATATTATTGCAGGTGACTGTACCTACATACTTGAGACGTATATTATAGTACTCAATGATACTTCAGAAAAAGTCGTTGAAACTTATCTTCTGATATCATTGTTATAATTGTACTCTATTGAATAGTAATCATTATCGGTCGTTGATTTGATATTTGATGTCCTTATTATTGAAAATATTGAACATATTAATTTAATTAAAAACCAGTGACATTTTAAAATATGACATTGCATTCTCTTTTAAGAATTACTCTAAATAAGTGCATAATTTTACTCAAGTTAAATATAAGTACATAACAACATAATTGAAATGATTTATATATAATCGATCGATGCGTAGTAAATAGATACCCAAGAATTACGGCGCGATTCGGGAAATGAATTAGAGATTAACTAGAAACGATATAGTAAAGATATGTGACGTCCTACGCGTAAAGGTACCTTATGGCGGTTGACGCTTACGCTATTATTAACGCCGCTCCAATATTATTGCGGCGCTATGCGACGTAAGCGCCGGCCGCCATTAGGTACCTTTTTCTATGGAACGTCACATATCTTCACTATTTCATATCTAGTGAATATCTAATTCATTTCCCGAATTACGGCGCCTGCCGCCATAAGGTACCTTTTGCAGTGGAACGTCACATATCTTTACTATTTCATATCTAGTGAGTCTCTACTTCATTTCCCGAATCGAGCCGTTAGAATAATGTAAGAACCAGAAGGATATTACTTTAAAGTTCACTAATAGTTCTACATTCTATCCTCCTAAGGCCCAAGGTTACCTATATAGTACTTATTCAGTTCAATGAAATTTTAATCATATTCGATTGGAACAGAGTTGCTTTTGCTTTGTTTCGTTCAGTTTTCGAACAGCGCAAAATGAACTCTATCTCCTACATTGTAGGTTCAAATTTCTGTGGAAAATTTTGCATTTTTCATTTGTATGGCTGGGCCTTAGGAGGCTATACCCTGTGTACACTAATTAGCTGTAGGTACAAGTAAATTCTATGTTTGTCTTTTTTTAAGACAGTGACAGTGAATCGCATACAACAAGCTTCATATTTAGCTTATTGCTTATTAGAAATATCTTCCTACAGTTCCTTAGTTGCCAAAAAAAATTTGGGTATTGAGAAATAAACCAATACCTAATACTTAGTCAAATTATACTTAGCGTAGACTCCTAAAGGCCACATTTTACAAAAAAAATTGCAATTTAACTTGAAATTTGTTAGAAATATGTTTGATTTTATAATCTAGGTACAGAAACAAAATAAATGTTCTGTTCCAATCTAATTAGCAGTTACTATGAGTAGAACCAACGGCCCTTGAAGGACAGATAAAACTTTCACTTTAAAATAATCATAATTTATTTCCAGGTTTGTGGGCAACTTTGAGTTCGTAAAGCCGGTGTTACTAATTAGAGATATCGAACTGATCAAGAAGGTTACTGTTAAGGACTTCGAATACTTCCTTGATCACCGCTCATTCGTCAGCGAAGACGTCGACCCTTTCTTTGGAAGAAACTTGTTCTCTCTAAAAGGTATTTCTCGCTCTCTCTCTTTATCTCTTTCCCTGCTTATGTATCAATTGTTTTTCAATAATCTGTATCTTTTACTGAGGTGTGACAATAAAAAGTACCTATTCTATCGATCTATCTATTTATCTATCTAAGATATATTTATACTTAAACACACTCGTCGTTACTGTCACTTGACAAATTAATTCAAGGTAGTTTAGACGAACTTTAACTGCGATTGAATGACCTAATTTGTACATGAAGCTTTAAAATTAAACTATAAAAGAAAGTAAATTTGAGTCAAGAAAATATACCTACCAATTTAATGAATGCTTTCAGGTCAAGAATGGAAGGACATGCGTTCAACATTAAGCCCAGCGTTCACAAGCTCGAAGATGAAGCACATGCTCCCATTCATTGTCGAGGTGGGCAACCAGATGGTCATCTCGCTGGACCAGCAGTTGAAGGAATCGAAAAGTAAGTATTGGAGATAAAATACTGAGAGTTGACGATTAAAAAATGAAAATCGTTAATTACTAACGTGCACAATTTGAAATATTCAAGGTAGTTTCTGGTGTTACAGATGCCTAAAATTACAATCAATGCATACTGAAAATCATTTATTTACAAACAATATATATACAGTGGTACAACTAAACGAAATAATTCTAGTTATTAATTTCGTTTAGATGCATACTTATATTTAGTAACAAAAACATGTAATAAATTTATAAGCTATTTAAAAAAGTATTAAAAATGGAAGAACATATAATCACTTACCAAAGCAAATAATATTATTGATAACCTTAGATAGATTTTGGGTCACCGCGCCAACCAAGTAAGTAAGTAGTATAACCTTAGATACTACTACAATCTACAACGCTAATTTCATTAACAAGGTACCATTTCTTTCTTCTGCATTTTTCATTTTCTTTTTTCTACTTGTGCTATTTGGTTAGTCTTTGTATTGTTTACTACTTACACAGTATAAAAGGGTTCTTACACGTAATTTTTTGCAGAGGGTTACATTGATATCGAAACTAAGGACCTGGCAACTTACTACGCTAATGACGTCATAGCGTCCTGTGCCTTCGGTTTGAAAGTGGACTCCCACCT
The DNA here is from genome assembly GCF_963556715.1 of Cydia fagiglandana. Lineage (NCBI taxonomy): Eukaryota > Metazoa > Arthropoda > Insecta > Lepidoptera > Tortricidae > Cydia > Cydia fagiglandana. The sequence goes on from NC_085940.1 coordinate 19,210,989, forward strand.
TGAGCCCAACAACCAGTTCTACAAAATGGGATACAAGGCTTCTAACTTTAGCTTTGTGGCGATTCTAAAGTTCTTTGGATATGCCTCCTTTCCTTGGATTATGAAGGTGATTTAGATTTATTTACTATAGCATTACATGATTTATTATTAAGGTATGTCAAAATTATGATTATCAAACAGATAAAAGATCCGGAACAAACAATAAAAACAAATAAATGAATGAAAAGTTTAATCAATACATTACCCAAATGTTTGATTAGAAAGAATAGAAGGAAATGTCAAAAACGGTATATACAAGAAATATAAATAAAGTCAATTCCGTAGGTAAGATAAAACGAACGATATCGATCACTTTTCATTAAGTTTATCTTATTTTCGTTAAAATTTAAATTTATATAACACTTTAAACTCTCGCGTTTTGTACACATATTTAATTACACAAACGGGACCCGGGTAGACCCGTATATGTAATTAAATAACAGGATTTATATTTAAGGGAACAGATAGAAGAATATTCAGATATATTTCAAAAAGGTTAAGAAATTTAAACAATCAGAGAAAAACTTATATAATAACTAAGGTCTATGTTCAGCAGTGGACGTCTTATGGCTGAGATGATGAACTAAGGTCTATATTTTCAGCTACTGAAGATGAATCTCTTCTCAGCTGATGTGACGAACTTCTTCCAACACTTGGTCCTAAGCACGATGAAGGACCGTGAAGTGCACAACATTCTCCGACCGGACATGATACATCTGCTTATGGAAGCCAAGAAAGGTAACACAAGTTATACATTATACATAAATACATGGATAACTATAACTACTGTCAACGAAACAGTGTCCGTACTTACACAATTAAAAATTAAAAATGTTCTCTTTAAACATACATAATTAGAATCTTTATCTATAAATTTGATCAAATATAATTTGGAGAAGATACCCAAAGCCTTGATTAAGTGTGTATTTTGATACACTAAGGGTAGTTATTTTCCAACAATTTCCCGATCTTATCTGACATATGACTCTATTTCTTTTTTATTTTCCCAATATCAAAAAAAAGTAATATAAGCCAGGGGTATGAGGTATACAATGTGTCAGGGGCCTATTTTAGATTTAAGCTAGTTATTAATTTCGTTAGTTGTACCACTGTATATATATTGTATGTAAATAAATGAATTAATTTATATAAGCCAGTAACCAAAGAGTTAAGAATTAGAATAAAAAAGTTCGTTTGTGAAAAAGTTTTTTTTTTTTACTAAAATTCACTGGTATATCAAACCGCCCTTAGTATAGACCCAAATAAATTACTTTCATATGTTATACTAAAAAATTACGACTTTTATTTTTCCATAAATAAAATAATTCAGCACACAAATTTTATTTCACAGGTGAGCTTGTCCATGAAGAAAATTCTGGTAATGATGCTGGTGCAGGATTTGCCACAGTAGAAGAGTCTAATGTCGGCAAAAAAACTACTAATAGAGGTAATATCATAATTAATTCCATTTCCGCAAAAACAATTGTAGCCACATTTCAATGTGTCAACTGTCAACATATTATGGACCTATGTTCAATCAGAGACTTTTTACTATTTTTCCATTATAGCTTTAACAAAATGGAATAATTTAGCTGAAATCTATTTCCTACTACTATTTGTGACTTCAAAATGTTAAATCAGGTTCCTGACCATTATCATAACTAAGGACAAAGTACAATTAAAACATAGGTAATAAAACATTTTAGGCATAGGTACCTATGCCTAAGCATACCATATCATACCTATGCTTATTTAATATCGTCAATCTTACCTTTTCAAGGGCTCAAAATAGATCTTTAATGCTTTAAATCAATTTTTTTAATATAATTGCGGTTAATCAATTGCAAATTTATGCTTTGTAATTATAGATAGCAGTAGGGTGGCAAATTTCATATGCAAAAAATAACTAAAATGTTAAAAATACATTGACGATTCTCGTGGCATTGTATGGGGATTGTCAGTCTTCTCTATTTACTAGATTCTGTTTCATAGATTAGAATATTAACCGTCCTTTTTAATTTCAACCAGCTTGGTCAGACATAGACCTAATCGCACAAGCAGTACTTTTCTTCATCGCCGGTTTCGAAACCGTTTCAACAGCCATGACTTTCCTCCTTTACGAGCTGGCTCTCAATCCTGACGTGCAAGAAAGGTTGGCAGAGGAAGTAAAAGAGCATGAAAAGAAAAGTGGCGGGAAGTTTGATTACAACTCCATTCAGAACATGGTTTATATGGATATGGTGGTTTCAGGTAAGAATCTACATCTAAACAACAGTAAAAAGTTTTAAGTTAGAATTTTTGTTGTTTCGTTTTAGCGAATTGATTTGTAACAATTGTATAACTTTTTGTGTTTTCAGAATCTTTGCGATTATGGCCTCCAGCTGTTGCGTCAGATCGTATTTGCACGAAGGACTACAATTTGGGCAGACCCAACGACAAAGCTACTCAAGATTTTATTGTAAGTTATATAGAACTTATTAGTCATAATATAATAAATAGGTACCTATAACTGGCAATTCATCATCTGCTGTTTTATCTTCTATTTATTCTTCTAGTATTAGATTACCAACTTGTGTTTTATTTACTCTTTATATAAACACAGGAATATTGCTTTTCAAAAACGAAAGTTGTCATAAAACCATGTTTCGCTTCAGTGCTGTTAAAACTTCTTGCGTTTTTAATTATTTATCAAATATTTTCTGTTTGGCAAGAGTTTTACTACATTTACTCTCATTTTTTAGTTGAAAAAAGGTGAAGGACTCAACATACCAGTAGCGGCGATTCATCGCGACCCGAAATACTTCCAAAATCCTAATAAGTTCGACCCTGAGCGCTTCTCTGAGGAGAACAAACATATGATCCAGCCTTTCACTTATTTGCCTTTTGGTCTTGGACCAAGAAATTGTATTGGTAAGGAAATATGATAATGTGATGAACTACAACTACACAACATAGCATAATTTGTACTTAGCGGTCCCGATCTTTAACCGATGAATATTATAGCTATTATGGGTTAATCCGAAAAAAAAACAAAGCATCATATCAATTGTTTTTAAAAACAGTAAACCACTGAAAATTAGAACCCAAATTTGGAGAAATAATTACTATATATGCTGGCGTACTCCAAGTTTCATGGGTCAGCCGCATCGTGGGAAGCCAGTGCTGTCAAACTGGTTTAACTTGATAGACATTCAAACGTACTCTTTGAGTAACCACTGTTGAAACTCTATCCATGGTTCCTGATCGGATAAAATCTTGAAAGTTTCTCTTTGATGCAATCGGAATTCTCATAACTGTGCAACGTTTAACACAAAACCTAGGGAAATTAAGAATATTTACAGTGATGTCGTTCTTCCCAGGGTCCCGATTCGCGCTGTGTGAAGTGAAGGTGATGGTATACCAGCTCGTCCAGCGCTACGAGCTGATGCCGTGCGAGAGGACCACCATACCCTGCGAACTGGCCAAGGACAACTTCAACTTGAGGATCAAGGGAGGGCATTGGCTAAGGCTCAAACCGAGAGCTTAGACTAAGGGCTGATTAATGATATGATAATGATGAATGATAATAAAGGGCGCGCAAACACGTATGCGATTTTAGTAACATTGCGGACTGTACATTAAGTCCAATTTAACCGACCGATCAAAAACCGCAATGTAAAGAAACTCCCATGCGATTGCTCGCATCGTCTAAATGAACTAGTAAATCGGTACACAGTGGAAAGAAGTTGATAACTCGAGAAAATTGAAGAAATTTGCATTTAAAATAGGATTGCATAAGGTTCAAATTTGTTAAATTTTGTCGCTGAACTTGTCAACTTCTTCCCGCTGTGTACGGAAATATGGGAAATAAAAATGTAAATAAATGTAATAAACTAGATAATAATGACTATGAAAAAACAAATAAAAATTGTCAATGAAAATAATTTTAATTTGTGTTATTTCAAGTAGAAATACTACTATAGCCGGTCAAACAACTTAGTCAGTAGAAAAAGGCGCGAAATTCAAATTTTCTATGGGTCGATAAATGTTATTAATAAATCAATATCGAACTTATTTTTACGCAATAAAATCATTATCACAGATATTTTTTTTAACAAAACAGTCTAGTTTATGGTGGCCGAAATGTGCGGTTTCTGAACGCATCATAGAGGGTTTCTTACAAAGAATATAATACTCACTAGGAGAAGAACGATAACTCCATACAAATAAATGTCCCCTTCAAAAGTTCGTTTATACTACTAGCGCTCGGTAGGATACCATTGTAATTAGAATTGACAACCCGTTTAGCCTAGCGCCCCTAGCGGGTATTGGCAGTAATCCAGTTCAGGAAGCTAATGGTCCTGGGTTCGAATCCCGGAGAGGGAATTTCTTTTTGTATTATTTTATTTTTTGTTGGGGTCAGGTTTTTAAGAGCCCATCAACGTGCACACTAGCGCCACTGCTGAATACATTAAACTAATTTTTATGTTACTGGATTCGTCAACCTACCCGTTCAAAACTAACGGCCGTTTTTGTTTTGAGCTCATAGATTGACGAATCCAGCAACATAAAAACTAGTTTGATGTATTCAAAAGGTACTTAAATACACAATACAGTAGTGGCCACTTTTTTAAATACCTGTAAAATTTAAATTTAACTTAAATAATCACGATTATTTATTTTAGCAGTGGTGCTAGTGAGCACGTTGTTGGGCTCTTAAATTAGCATATCACAAATCAATAAAGAAATACGTTATAAGATAATGATTAGGTACTATATTTAAAAATTCGTCAAATATAAAAGGTTACAAAAAGTTACGTATTATTAAGATATAAATATTTTCATTCCTATTAGGATTAGTGTATATATGTTAGGAGCAATACATATGAATACATACATTGATATGGCAAATGGTTACAAGTTGTTATTACATCTATCCGGTTATCGGACATTTCTGCTCCACAGCTCCACGCAGCGTTCTTGGTCACCGGAAAACTAGTCTGTATATGCAGCAGATACGTGCCCTTTGAGCTTTTTCCAAGAAATCATATGACGGGCCAGGATTATATTATTATCTCACGCTCAAGCCATGATTCACTTTCTAAAACAAAATAGTCACAAATTAAACAATATAATCTAACTTCCTAATTACTAACGTCGCTAATTCCTAAGGTCTAAATTTACCAGCTTACTCGTAAACAATGAGAGGTTTTACAATACATCTATGATGAATTTAGATTATAATTTCGGACGCGATATAGCGTCCGCGGGACTTACGGGGATAGTAAGATTAAATTATTATATTTGAATTTGGTAATTAGTACGCTCATTTTTATTTAAAGATTGATATATTTCTTACCTTGAAATTATCGCTGTTTCTGGTTTACTACAACGGTTTCCACACACACATTAGGGCTTTTCATAATCCGGATAAGAATTGTTGATGAAGTCGCCATTGCCGGATACATAATACAGCAAGGAAGGAAGAGCGACAACGGTTTAAATTTAACTAAGTCTGTGCGAAGACGCATTTAGATATGTTGCTCGTACATATGAATAGTTTTTATTTTTAAATTAATAGGTAAATAAATATATTTCAAGTGAATAAATCGTTTTATATGAAAATTTATATTTTTGGCGTTAAATGACTTAAATGACAGCATTGACATTAGAGACTTTTGTCTTGTCTATGTTCTTACCGGCCAGACTCAAATCAAGGCCTATCAAAGAGGCCTATTGGCAAGGATTTTTTTTTTAATTTTATCAAGGAGGGTAGAGGCACGTCTACCCTTCATAGATTTTATGAACATAGACAAAGACAAACTGAAATAGATAATAATTTACATATTTCAAAAAATAAATAATAATTTACATATGACTTTGAGTACTTCATAAAATACAAATCAAAATATATTTGATAAAATAATTGGATTTGTTCCTAGAAATCGTATAGACAAAGCCAGTTCTAGCAATGTTGCTGTAGTAAAATATTTTTATGGTAATTACTGGCAATACAGCTCTAGAAACGGAGCACACATGTACAATTATGAAGGGTCACGTCATTCCAAGGAAGTCAATACTCGTAGGCCTTGGTTTCTTATAAGTGTGTAGATAAAAGGTTTAAATAAATAAGGTAAACGTACTCTAGTGCTCGACATGCCCAATAGATGACGCCTTGCTGTCACCCCTATTGGCAATGACATAAGTTTCAAGATGACATGTACTAGGGCCGCATCGAGCAGCAGTACGTTTACCTTAAATCCTGGTTGTGTTTAGGACCTTGAGAGATAAGAGAATGATAAGGAGTTTTGATAATTATTATGACTGTTTTGTTTTATAGTAATACCTACTACCAAAGTTAAACAAATGAACATATATTCTATTAATAAAGAGTTAACAGTAATTGTAGTTATCAAGTTATCATCTCAATAGTATATTTACTATTTCGATGAATCATTTGAGGAAACCTAATTGTTTGTCTGTATATCAAAATCTTATCATAAGATTATGGTCTATTATTATAATTTTAATCTTATTATAATCTAATTAATTGTTCTGTTGTTTTTATATCCTGAATTACAATATTGATATATCTGATAAAAATAATATCTGTGTCTATCTCTATAGTTATGTTAGTGACTAACTAATTTAAACTGGTCATTTTTAGCAATTTTTTTTAAAGCAACCCTGCGATATAATAGTGGCTGTTGCGTTGGAAGGTCTGCCATCTTGTGGCCTGAATCGGCAACATAAACTCCTAAAGCAAGTGCTGTCCTCTACAGTTAAACATACGTTTTCTTGTGCATTGTAGGTGCTGCCGCCATCTACAGATCATGCAGGCGAATAGGGCGCGCAATTTGTTAAATATTAATAAGTGTCGCCATTTACATGAGAATAGGGCCATCGCTCGAAAAGATAACATCATACCTTTGGCCTATAGATGGCGACACTATTTGATATTTAACAAATTTAACATATCAGTGAAAGAATAAGGATCAAATTCAAATGGTGTTCTAAAAGTTTTTAAACATCTGTCGAAAGATGGCAATCAATTTATAATATTATTCAAACTCAAAGGGTAGGATGACAACGGTCATCTCCATATAATTTATAATCTTGAAACACCAAATCTCTCAAAATTGTATTGAAATGACAGGGTAATTAAATTTGGCAATACACCTCTATTTAAATTCTTTTTGCTGATAGTATAATCTACATTGTCATCATGACACACTACGATGAATGATAGGCCTACACCGTCGCCGGTTCGATACCTAATTTTCTTATTAGTCCTCCTTCGAACATTGTTAGGAGTGGTCGTGCTCGATATTGTTTTTTTGTTACAATTTGGCACGCACGTAAGTAAATAGAGCTCTATATTTGACATTCACGTATGTACATATTCAAAACCGATCAAGAGCACATCGAGCTATGCTCAGTCTAGTCCTACAGTCGGCACTTTTACAATCGGTTTAAACTCGTTAAAATTCACATACGTTATTCATATTTTAATTTTGTTTACGCGTTTTTAAATGCACGCGCCAAAAGGTACACATTTCATCTTTTTTCAACTTTGTTAAAATACAATATTATAAACAATGTCTGGATTTAAGTATACGTTACGACGCGACGTTCGTCGGGACCGCTAGTACCTAATTTATTTTAAGTAACGTAAGTGGCCAATTGAAGAATGAAACTATATTTGGGTTTTACGTGACAACGCGATGACCTTCCTTATCATTGTTGTGTCTGTAGTTATGATCATGGCCATCAGATACATCAGAGCAGCCGGGGTGATCAAATATATCTGAACATGCACTCTGACGCCTTGACAATAGAGGCGTGTTCAGATATTTGTGAGCAGCTCGGCTGCACCGATATATCAGATGGCGACTGTACAGTACCGCATGTGGAATCACAATATCAGAGAAAATCGCATATTACTTCAAGCAGAATACAAGTATCTGCTAAAAACTACCTACGTTGTAACTTTAGAAATGATACTGATACTGTACTTAGTCAATTGGATGGGCTGAAAAGCACCTATTTCTGACGAAAGGCTTTTGAGTCAGTAATGTCAGGCGATTGTTATTTATTTCGCCTTTTCTTTTAATTACAGAAATTCTGCCCTCCTAAGCCGAATAGCGGCATCTCAAAAACAAATGAAGTTGAAAATTGAATTTTCAGATAAAGAATGTAAGGTATATGTTTGCATTAAATTTTTATTTGAGATACCGCTAATTGGCTTAGTAGGGGGACAATATCTGATATTGTTGCGGAAATTATTAAGGCAGAATATGTTTGTCACGATGCTTGTGCGGATTACATATATATTTTTTTTTTTTTTTTATTATGCATGGGTTTACTCATGGCCACAGACTAGCCGAGGCGTAGACGTGGCCTACGATGGAGCGAGCTCGCCCAGAAGGTGCCTGTTCACTCTTGATTTGAAGGTTGCCGGGTTATAAGAGCACGGAAATATAGACGCCGGCAAGGAATTCCATTCCTTGGCAGTGCGCATAAGGAAAGTAGAAGCAAAGCGCTTAGTGCGAATTGGCGGAATATCTACCAAGTAAGGATGGAAACCGGCCGTGCGTCTAAAAGTCCGATGGTAGAATGGGGACGGTGGAATGAGCTCGTGTAGCTCTTGGGCACACTCCCCGAAGTGCAACCTGTAGAATACCGACAGGCTGGCGACTTTCCGCCGATGGGCCAAAGTCTGAAGCTTAGCCGTTAGCTTCTTGTCGCCAATCATCCTCCTGGCTCTGCGCTCCACTGAGTCCAAAGCGGCGAGTTGGTATTTAGCTGAGCCATCCCACAGGTGGCTGCAATACTCCATACACGACCGGACTTGAGCTTTGTAAAGTGTTAGAAGCTGTCCAGGTGTGAAGTATCGCTTCACCTTATTTAGGACGCCCAGCTTTCTGGCCGCAGTTTGTGCTTTAGACTCAATGAAGCTGCCGAAGCCGAGGACTGAACTCAGCTCCATGCCGAGAAGTTCCAGGCTGTCGGCAATCGGTACAGATGCACCCCGGAAAGAAGGAGTCAGGTCGAATGGACTCCGTTTAGCGGAAAATAGACACGCCTGCGTTTTGGAGGCATTGAACGTGACCAGATTGTCATCACCCCACTGGGAAACGAGACTAAGGGTCAAGTTCATTCGCTCAACCATGGCCTCTCTCTGTGAACGTATATCCTCCCTGCTGTCCCCTGCACTAGCCAAATATCTCTCAACAACCGTACTGTCATCTGCATAACCTACAATGCTGGGTTGCAGCATGTCGTTAATGTGGAGCAGGAAAAGGGTTGCGGAGAGAACAGACCCCTGAGGAACACCGGCGTCAATGGCCATGAGGTCCGAAGAGCAGCCATCAATAACTACTCTGATCGACCGTTCACTCAAGAAATCAGATAGCCAGCTACAATAATCAGCAGGGATGCCGTAAGCAGGAAGCTTGCTAAGGAGACTTGCGTGCCAAACCCTGTCAAAGGCCTTCGAGATGTCCAGTGAAACAGCAAGCGCTTCACCGTTCCTCTCGATGGCCTCGCCGCAGTAGTGCGTGACATACGCTAAAAGATCCCCAGTAGACCGACCTATGCGAAAGCCATATTGACGGTCACTGAGCAGATCATTTGCTTCGAGGTATGCCAGCAGTTTGCCGTTAAGTACCCTTTCCATGACTTTACAGAGCATGGAGGTAATGGCGATTGGTCGGTAATTGCAGGGATCAGCACGACTACCCTTCTTGGGTACTGGCTGCACGTTTGCAAGCTTCCAGGATTTCGGCACCGTTCTTGTTTGGAGAGAGAGGCGGTACAGGCGTGTCAGTACAGGAGACAACTCAGGCGCACACTGCTTTAGTACACGTGCAGGTATACCGTCTGGTCCATTGGCCTTATTCACGTCAAGATTCAGCAGAGCTCGGCGTACCTCTTTTTGATGTATAGCAATTCTCTGCATAGAGGAACTGCAATGAGGTAGCGTAGGTGGAAGTTTTGAGCCTGCATCTAGACGTGAATTGCTCGCAAACAGAGAAGCAAACAAGTTAGCTTTCTCTGTCGCGGAGTGGGCCAGTGTCCCATCAGGTTTTTGCAGAGGTGGCAATGTGGGTCGGCAGAAGTTGGATTCGACCGCTTTCGACAGGGACCAGAACCGCTTGCTACCAGGAGGGTAGGAGGCGAGTTTGGCCCCTATTCGACTGACGTGGTCGAATCGAGCCTTTCGAAGCACCCGTTTGCAGGACTTGGCAGCTGAGTTAAAGGCTTTTTTCTTCGCGCGAACCCTCTGTGCTCCAGCTTTGGTATCGCGGGCTAGTACCCAAGCCTGGTATGCAGACTGCTTAAGAGCCTCGGCTCGAGCACAGTCCGAATTGTACCATGCTCGGGTCTTGTGATCGAGCGATAGGTCGGAGAACGGAATGAAATATTCCATTCCCTGCCGAATCACATCCGCAACAGCCTCAGCAGAACACGAGGGGTCACCCGAAGAAAAACAGACCTGCTGCCAGGGGAAAGACGCAAAGAAATGCCGCATCTCATCCCAGTCCGCTGACTCGTATCGCCATACTCTCCTCGTGCCCCTAGGGCAGAGATCAGGAGGAGAGTGGATCGACACGGATTTCACCAGACAGTGATCGGACGATCCTAGCGGAGCTGAGACCGAAACCGAGTGCCTGTCTGGATCAGTTGTCAGCAGAAGGTCAAGGCAATTGGGTGTATGGTCAGTAACATCCGGTATCCGCGTCGCAACATTTACCAGCTGGGTAAGGTTTAGGGATACAGCAAATTTGCGCGCTTCCCTCCCAGCGTGGCAAGTATTCTTGTACGGGAACAGCCACTCCTCGTGGTGGGCGTTAAAGTCCCCAAGGAATACGAGTTGAGCCGCGGGGTACCGCTGTTGGGCTTTATCTGCCATCTCAGTAAGGTGGTCAAAGAGCCTAGTTGTCTCCTGGTTTCCGCTGTGCGATCGGTAGACACAGGCATACAGAGTTTTCTCTGAGCCCGAGTCGACCATAATCCACAAAGTGGAAAACCCGGCAGCTTCAAAGCAACGGAGACGCTTGCAGCAAATGTCATCGCGGACGTACACACAGACCCCAGCACGTGCTCTGAACTTATGTTCCAGTGAGTAGCCTGGGTAGTTGAGGTACGACGCGTCCGCTGGGGTTTTGATTTGCGTCTCCGTCAAAAAGAATAGGTGCGGTTTAGCGGTTTCAAGATGGTGGTGGACCGGATCGATATTTGAGGGCAACCCCCTGATGTTGGTGAGGTGCACTTTCAATGGGAGGAAGTGCAGCCGGTGTTTAACCCTATTCTTTTTTCTTTTTGTTTTCATATTTGTGGAGTGTGGGATGGGTGAAAAAATGCCTGTCGAGGTGTTGCGTTTACCAATTGGATCACTTGAGCTAATCCGGACAATGAGGAGCTCACTTGGAGACTGCGGGGACGCCCGAGCCCCCCTGAAATAACCCACCGGGTCCTCCCGTCCAGTCGCCAACTGGCACGGTGGAGCTATTCCAGGATTTTTCGCTAGGTGGCGGGGCAGCCTCTCGCACGTGGCTGTCGTACAATTGGGCCCCCAACTTCCTGCGGTCGGCCACCGGCAAGACCGTGCCTCGGATCCCGCTACCCTCCAGCGAGAGCTGCTCGGCCCGACGTCACTCAAGGATCCAAAAACCGGCATTATGCAACACAACTGACAGCAAATCATCCCCCAAAGGCACTGGTACTCCCACTCATAGACGAAACGCAGCAAGGCTGCTTGGCGCCTGACTCCGGCGGGAGGGTGGTAGCAAACCAGGCGGCCCCTTGCGGGACCTACCACCGCTGGTTTGGACGTAGTTTAAGGACATACCCGGGTCCGAATATTATGTGTCCGAATAGTATATGTTTTGACGAAGCATGTGGCGGATTACCTTAGTACTTGATTATTTATGAATAAATTGCACGGATTACAGATAATGTTAGTCTACATATGGATAGCAGCTGCGATAGCGGCGATATACCTGTATTGTCGCCAAATTTACTCAAGATTCAGCAAATATGGAGTCAAGAATATGAAACCTGTACCCCTGTTTGGGAACAGTAGTCCTATGATACTCAAAACTAAATGTTTCTGTGAAATCCTTGATGACCTGTATAACAAGTTTCCTGAAGAAAGGTTGGTACTTATTAAGTATTAACACTATTAACTTCTTTATCTATATCGATATTATAACCTCCCTCCCTATTAATATATTCAGTAACAATAAGCTATCTGCCTATAAGAAACCTGTATCTGTGGTGGTATCTTAAAGTTTACTTAAAGTATCGATAACCGATACTTTAATTATATTCAAATTTAGAAGGTCTCTGAGAAAGAAAGCAATTTGATCTCACCTTCTCATATCAGTCGAGATGAAGTTTTATTCTAAATTAAGTGTCAATTGTAAACAATTTTGACAAATGTCGCATGTTACTTGATACTGAACAATATGGCAATCGGCCCCTGACCTAAGGTAGCTGAATCAAAAAACTACGCGGATACGTGACATGCGTGATACAATCTATATATAACATAAACACTTATTTTTTTTAAATTAATCAATTTTTTTCTAGGTTCGTGGGCTTTTTTGAATTCCTAAGGCCTATGACAGTGATTAGAGATATCGAGCTCATCAAGAAGATTACGGTTAAGGACTTTGAATACTTCCTCGATCATCGTTCGTTTGTTAGTGAAGAAGCCGATCCTATCTTTGGAAGGCAGTGAACGCATATATTTAGTATGGAAACCGCCTTTAGGAACATTACCGTTCAAATTCTCGGGCCAAATTAGCACACACACACAATTACGCCTACATTCAAATAGAACGACGCGTTTACAGAGCCTGTAATCAAAGCTGGTAAACAAAATAAGAGTCATCTTTATTACTCTAATGGTACATAGCTAAGTGTAGATGAAATGCATATAATGTCAATAACTACCAATCAGCGACATTAATCCGCTAATAACCTTCTTGCTGTACGTACTGGCCGCTTAGAGTTCGCGGTTCATATTTGATTAGAATATGACTCGGACAGGGATAGGTTTATGCCATACAGTGAAGAACCAGTCAAATAATTCACGTATAATAATTTAATGCAGATTAAAAGATAACTAGTTAAAATGTTGTTATGACATGACAGACTAACTCAACATAAGTAAATATATATCATTGTTGTATAAATGTATTCCGCTATAATAAGTATTTTGTATATTTTATTATCTATCTGTATGGCAGTGCGAAGTCACGTTCAGGTATAGTCTGTCCGTTTTTCTAAGATCAAGTACGCCACAGTAAATGTATGGCGAACTTGATCTTAGAAATCGGACTGGCTATACAGCCTGCAAAATTTACATGGGTACAAGAATCGGGTCAAAAATATTTGAACAGGCGGAGTCACAATAAATCCCCACTTCCAGTTCAGAATATTTTATATGTATATAGCCGGTCAAGCAAGTTTGTCAATAGAAAAAGGTGCAAAATGAAAATTTTGTATGGGACCATAGCCGTTCGCGCGCTTACATTTTCTAAATTTGCCGCTCTTTTCTGTGTGCATTTGTTAAATTAATTCAGTGAAAGCATGATAGGAAAAATGTATCTACATATAGGAGACCGGGTATGATTATCTCACGGGTTATATCTCATGAATAGAACATATTCTAGATGGTTTACTAACGAATGGCCCAAAAACGTTTCCCAAAGTATCACATCCCAAACTATGTTTCCCAAATTATCATTTCCCAAAAAAATGTTCGGCAAAACAACTTATCGCATATTTTCAGTTAGCAATAGTCTTTTTTGGCAAGTTATTGTTTAGCAAATAATTACTTGGACAAGTTTCATTTTACCAAATATTATTTAGTCAAATGTATCATTAAGCATAACTTACATGTCCCAAAATATTGCATGGCATACAATTTACATAGGTACCAATAGAGAGGAGGCTGCGGAATTTATTTGTCTGGTATTTAGCTGATCATTACATATATGAACATAGTAAAATGTAACGTCAAAAAAAAACATTCCTCAAAAATATGTAGTAAATGATCACTAAAATTAAAACTCCATTTTAATATAAAATGATAACCAAATTTGTTACATTTTGCTATTCTATTAAAGCAAATAACACCAAAGTAATAAATGTAACCCAAAAATTGTAAATAACTACCAATTTTTAAACCACATTTTAGTCTAAAATGACATGCAATTTTTTTTACATCTCGTTATTCTATTAAATTAATTAATCCACTTCGATGACCTTTTTCTAGTACACAGTATTTCGTTTCTGTATGGACGGCAGTTCTAACCTAACCCACTTTTCTAATAGCATTTCGATTCTGTGAGGGTCACAGTTCTAACCTAACCTAACCCACTTTTCTGATAGTGGTTTCGTTTTGTGAGGATCGCAGTTCAAACCTAACCCAACCCACCCAAATTACGTAGAATTTAACGTACCTATATTAACATAACAAAAATTACTTTAAATAGATATGCTTATTTGTCAAATTTGCGAAGTGACAATTTTGACCAAACATCTTTTTGGAATATAATCATCAACTGAAAAATAATAAATAATTATAATTATAATTTAATTTGTTCAAATACTTCATTGTAATATAATCATCATTCTCTTGCCCTTGTTCCGTTCACTTGGGGTCGGCGCAGCATGCCTTTATGGAATATAATATTAGACAATAAAAAACGTTTGCTAAATAAGTTTTTGTCCTAATAACATTTGACAAAGTAAAATCATGCCAAATGATAATTTCACCAAATAAATTATATGCGAAGTGTAACTTTGCTAAAGGTTTCTTTGGGAAATGAAACTATTGCGATAAGTTTGCTGGGAAGTGAAATTTGGCGAAATGTATTTGGCCCAAACGAAAGTACACCATTCTAGATATCTTGCCAGGCATCCACTCAATTTCATGTCTCTCTAATTGGACGCTTTTTTCCATAGTTCTCTGCGAATAGCATCTTGTGGGAATCTGAATGGAAAGTAATGTAAAATGGCAATACCAAATTTGATTATTAATTTGAAATAACTAGGTAGTTTTTTTATAGCTCCATCTCATGAAATAAAAAAGGAAAATACAAATCTGTAAGAAGGAATTTATTTATAATTATATAGAAAATACCTAAACCAAACACAAGTTAATAAAATAGTCTACTTCATTAGGCATAACACCATCCCTATTATCCTCGCAATTTAAAAAGTCGTATGTTGTTATGAAAGTCGTATGCAGTTGTTACGTTTTAGCTTAGCACGGTAGTATTGAAAACAAATCGTCATGTTTTTTCCAAATTTTACTGAAGTTATCTGTTTACTACAAGTGAAAAGTGATTCCATTGTCCTTGGTATGAACTAAAATAACTTCTGCACCACTTCACGACACATGAATATATTTTTATTACAAAAACGTTGTTTTTATAAATCAATTTAGCCATTTGTCACTGACTGTCATCTCGGTCGCGTACTGAGATTGCCAATCGAGCAGTTTGTAAGTACCGCCTATCGCGGGGTAGTTTGCGTTGGGTCATAATTGAGCGGACAGAATACTTCCATGTATATCATTTCGCTGTTGGAAGGAACTTGATATCTCTAAGAGGTGTGTATAAAGAACCATTTAGATGGATCAAGAACTTGCATGCGAGTTTCGTTACATTGTGGTATTTGGTGTATCGACTGCATTCATTGTACGGTCAGCAGCAGAATTTCCTAAGCGGGCGAGGTATTCAAAATGACCTTGACACGCTCTTATTCTCTTAACAACAACGTCGCGTCAAGGTCATTTTGAACACCTCGTCTGCTCAGCAACTCCTGCTGCTGACTGTAGGTACTCGATAGTTAGCAATGTATCGAATACCTACTGCAAGATTCTGCTTTGTAAGATTGTCCCAAATATTTATTATTATTTAACTTTAATAGTTATTTTAGGCTCTGCGAGGGTCTAAAGCCAAAATCCGCGTTGGGCGGCGAGTCCGTTCGCACCATGCGAAACCGAAGGTCAAACTTCAGAAAGACCTAGTGTGAATTATAAATTAAATGATAGTTAATATGCCTACTGATTTAAATCAATTTCAGGTCAAGAATGGAAGGACATGCGTTCCGCCTTAAGCCCAGCGTTCACGAGCTCAAAGATGAAGCAGATGCTCCCATTCATGGTCGAGGTGAGCAACCAGATGGTTGTCTCTTTGGACCGGCAATTGAAGGAATCGAAAAGTGAGTAGCAATGTGGCAAATCGGAATGTATTTATTCCCTAAGGTGAATCATTTTAAAGATACATATTTTTTTTGTACGGTTTGATATATTGATTTGAAAGATAGTTCAACTAAAGTTCTTTACTGTTACCTCTTTTTATGCAGAGGGGTACGTGGACATCGAAACTAAAGAGATATCAACCTACTACGCAAACGATGTCATAGCATCTTGTGCATTTGGCCTAAAAGTGGACTCCCTCTTAGATCCGTCCAATGAGTTCTACAAGATGGGATATAAGACTTCTACTTTTGGCTTCGCGGCGATTCTAAAGGTCTTTGGACATTCAAACTTTCCGTGGCTCATGAAGGTTTTTGCACATTGATTTATTATTCAATTTATTTATTTATAATATAATAATTTTACATCACATCATAAAAATAAATATCACAATTATTAAAAGTCTCATTTATTAATAGCATTATCTATAGTTTACCCTTACATTATAGTTTGTCTTTTTCTCTTAAGTCTATTTTTAAGTGTGCATCTTCCATAAAATGTTACCTATCGGTAATTTTAAGTGCTTAAATTATTGAATAAAACAAGATTAAGACGACAAATGGCCTAGATTTCAATTTTGTTGACAAACATAAGGGCATTTCTCAGGAGGGCCGTTTTTACGTGTCCGGGGCAGTAATTGATTGAATTTACTGTTCAATAAATCTGAATTAATTTAGGCATGATCTTCAGCTTATATTCTGTCTGGAACACTATCAAATTATTTATTTATTATTTAAATAATACAAGAAAAAAAAATTCAAATGCCAAAAATGATGTTCGGTGGGCGTGTCCCGCACCCAGATTTTATGAAACAAAAAATTATTACTCAAGATGGGGCATTAGATCGGAGTTATTATGGGTATTCACGCATAGGGTATTAGTTAGCTTATCATATTCTTTATACCACAATAATGTGTTTGCTCAACACATTGAATAAAACCAAATTTACGATGTGTCCCGGGCTAGTGACTGATATCGGTGTAATTTGCAAAACATGTCAGTACTCCTTGAAAGTTGTACACCAGGAACTCAGTGTCTCAAACATAGTATGCTTTAGTTGTGCCTTAACCGTTGAATAAAGTAGAGGTACAGTCACAGTACAATAAAGTGATTTTTTAAACGTTTCTCCGTCCTTCGCAGGGTTTGGTCCTATGTTTTTTTGAGATCGGTGGTGCAATTTACTCCGAAAGTTTTAGTGCAATTATCGTTATGTAAGTGATTAAGAAGTCATCGAAAGTACGTAAATCCACCATTATTACATCTCCTCTGTATCGTTCATGCTATTTCTGTAATTGCTAAAAAGCGATTAATTTTGATATCGCTGGTGTTGATTTCCCTGGTTTCGGTGGATTTTTTGACCACCGATATCAAAAAAGTGATCACTGAATTCAAATCCTGCTTTGTAAACTAGTTTGTTGTACTAATTTATCATGTCTAAAAAGTGAAAGATACGTTGTACAAACGTAAAATTATGTTTGTAAGTAAATTATGTCATAGTAGGTACACAAAATCACTAGTTCACTGTGAGTAGTTTTTTAAACCAGACGTATAGACTAAATGTTTCTTTCTCTGTCTTGATATTCTTTTCCAACCAATTAAGTAAATTATGTTCGTTGTCCTCTGTATCACCGGAGGCCCTACACCTCGATACCTTTAAACATGTCAGCCATGTTAAATAAATGTAGTCAATTAGATCCCACTTCTTTTAAAATAACTTGTGTATGTAAGTACTATGCAAGGTGAACCCAAGGGACGGGATGTACAGAACAAGGGATTAAAAATAAAATAGCATTCTAATGTCGAGATCGCTTCAAAGGCACTGAGCGTACCTACTGATCGATATTTCTAAAGGATAGCCATAGACACAAATTGAACACAGCAAATGTTTTAACAATCCTCAATGTCTTATGTCTTTGTCAACAACAAGGGTGCTGGAGATCATAATTAATTGGTAATTGGATCTTCAAGCATTACTCGACTACTTCAAATATTAGATTAGAGTTCACGCTTTTAAACTCTTTTATTAAAAAAATACTTGTTTTCCGTATTGCATCACATTGCTTTATAAGTACATTAAATATTTAATGAGCATTGAACACCACTCAAGAGTGTATTGTTTATCGGGTGCAGGTAACATAAGTTTTTTTTAGATGCGTGTGCGGTCGGATTGCGTGAAACAAACATCTTCTCCTTCATGGATATAATAATGCAATGAATAATTGATTATAATGTGCGAATTTGTGGTCGACAATGTCGACACGTCTGAAACTCGTTTCAGGACCACACATCACCCTATTATATGAGGCCAGTCATATAGTGTGGGATATCTGCTAGAGATGTTGATTTACAAGCCGTAATTTGGTTATTTTAAAATCTTGAGTCTATATCTATTAAAGTTATGTAAGCTTTCGAGATCATTAGCCTTGTTACATCGCTTATCAACAAATAGGATTGAAAAATATGATTAAAATAATTATATAATTGAGATTTAAAACCTAAATGTGATTTTGGTGTAAGCATTATTGAATTCGGTGACGAAAATTGATTTCAGTGCCTGCACATGATTTCGGTGTTTTTAAATCTCAAATATCTTGAAAACTATAAGGTTCTAATGGAGGCCTCCACTACCAATATTTTTTATATCAAGGGTAGATTTTAGGAAATAAACTCGCATATTATATAAGTTAAAAAAAATTTTTGGCACCGAAGTCAGGCACCGAATGTCATCTCTGAGAATCGCCCATAAAGGAATTGATAGGTCTTCCGAAGTTAAAACTAAAAAAACAGGGCAAGTGCGAGTCGGACTCGCGCACGAAGGGTTCCGTACCATAAAGCAAAAAAAAAACGGAAAAAATGCAAAAAGAAAACGGTCACCCATCCAAGTACTGACCCCGCCCGACGTTGCTTAACTTTGGTCAAAAATCACGTTTGTTGTATGGGAGCCCCACTTAAATCTTTATTTTATTCTGTTTTTAGTATTTGTTGTTATAGCGGCAACAGAAATACGTCATCTGTGAAAATTTCAACTGTCTAGCTATCACGGTTCGTGAGATACAGCCTGGTGACAGACGGACGGACGGACGGACAGCGAAGTCTAAGTAATAGGGTCCCGTTTTACCCTTTGGGTACGGAACCCTAAAAAATCATCTCTGATAATAATAACTTACGATTCGTTCACAAAGACTAAAGAATTAGAGAATTTACTGAGTTATTCATATTGATACCAAGATATATAAATATATTATTTTTAGGTAATGATGATGAATCTCTTCCCGTCTGATGCGACAAACTTCTTCCGTCACTTGGTCCTAAGCACGATGAAGGACCGTGAAGTGCACAATATTTTTCGACCGGACATGTTACATCTGCTTATGGAAGCCAAGAAAGGTAATAGAGAAGAAGAAGAAGTGTTTGCACTTTGCCCCTGGCAAAAAACGGTGCTTGATATACTTTTACAATATTATGACTTACTTAATTAGGGATCTGCACTATCTACTTACTTACTAGGTACTTATCCTCATTAAGTTGATGTTCATAACTTCAGAACGATATTTTACTTTAGTTATGATTTTAATGTATGTAAAATTAAGTAGGTACCTATTGTTGTAGGTAGGCGTATGAAATCCGTTAGATCATTAACTCAGTACGAGTAGATTGACCAAAAATAATAATACTTTTTCTGAAAAGTATTATTTTACAGGTCAGCTTGTTAATGAAGATAACTCTGTTAATGACGCTGATGCTGGATTTGCTACAGTAGAAGAATCTAATATTGGAAAGAAGAATATTAAGAAAGGTAGGTACAATATTAATAAAATCCCTTTACGCAATACCAATCAAATGCAAAACATCAGATTTTTAAGAGTAAATTGCACACAATATTATTAGTTACAATTTCTTTTCACCAGAATGGACTGACTTAGACCTAGTCGCACAAGCAGTCCTTTTCTTCATCGCCGGTTTTGAAACGGTCTCCACAGCCATGTCTTTCCTACTTTATGAGTTGGCTCTCAACCCTGAAGTCCAGGAGAAGCTGGCTCAGGAAGTTAAGGAGCACGATAAGAGGAGTGGCGGCAAGTTAGACTACAATTCCATCCAAAACATGATTTATATGGATATGGTCGTCTCAGGTACAGATATTTACAAGACAAATCTTATATTTAATTAATGGTTCGGTAACTTTTATTGTATTTGTTTTTATAATTACAGAAACATTACGACTTTGGCCTCCTGCTTTTTTATCAGATCGAATTTGCACAAAGGATTACAATTTGGGCAGACCCAACGACAAAGCTACTCAAGATTTTATTGTGAGTTTACGTTACATTTTACTTTCACATGCACATTTTTACTCACTTCTATTTATAAGTGTAGGTAAATATTAGTAAATTTAGATATAGGTACCCTTGTGTATTATTTATTCTTATTTGACAAGGGGAAAGTACTTATTGCTTAGTTTGATAAAATCGGAAGTAGTTGGACCTAATAAAAACCTTTTTGCCGCTTTGCTTTTGCAGTCCAAGTTATGAAATATTTGTTTTTCATGTGCTTGTTTGCCAAAAGCTTTATTTACTATGTATGGTTTTGCCCCCTAAAATGCACTGATTGAAGTTTTGTCTACCTTATTTCGTGATTAATTTCAGTTGAAAAAAGGTGATGGCGTCAACGTACCAGTGGCGGCGATCCATCGCGACCCAAAATACTTTCCAAACCCGTTGAAATTTGACCCTGAGCGCTTCTCTGAAGAGACCAAGCATACGATACGGCCCTTCACTTACATGCCTTTTGGTCTGGGCCCAAGAAACTGCATTGGTAAAAAACTTATTGTGATAAAATCCACATAGAGTTTGTCTGAGGACATAAATGAATTCAGATGTACGTCGTGATCCCGACATTTAACCAATTATAATAAAAGGAAATCATCGCATGTTTAATTGTTTGCCAAGATTCCTTCCTTGTGGCTTTGGCGTGAAATGGACAAAGGTTTAAAGAAGAATTTGTCAAGGAAAGAAGACACTAACCACTAACTAGTTTGTCTCACTATGAGGCAACCGACATTCTAGTAACTTCGAACAAAATTACCTTCTAGAGTCTAGACTGTTACACAATAACCTGAGGGTCTACCGCGAACGACGTTCGACGTGTTGCTTCCCTGTCACATTTGCGTACGATTTTACAAGTGCGACAGAGAGGCAACACGTCGAACATGGTTCGCGGTAGGCCCATTGGGCATATTGACGTTCCTAACTGATGATATTCTTCCCAGGGTCCCGTTTCGCGTTGTGCGAAGTGAAGGTGATGGTATACCGCCTCGTCCAGCATTACGTGCTGACGCCGTGCGAGAAAACTACCATCCCCTGCGAACTGGCAAAGGACAGCTTCAATTTGAAAATCAAAGGCGGACATTGGCTGAGGTTCAAGCCGCGGATTTAAGCTCATGTGTGAATGTGAGAGTAAATGTGTGATAGTAACTTCCGTAACTATTGTTTGTTAAAGTTAAGGGTTTAAGTCCGACTCACGCTAGTGAAATAACATTTGTGTTCGCGGTCCTAAAGAGAATCGTAGTGACTGCATGTAACAGGGAAGATGCTGTGGTGAATTTTCTTATTCAACAATTGATGATATGATTTTGATTTTGAGTTATAGAAAATAGTTGATAATGTCACTGTCGTTAAGTCTAGTTTATTACATTGATCTTATCGGAATATCAGCGCTGGAAGCCACCAGCAACATGCTGAGATGGGGCCATTTCGTGGCACTTTAATCTTATTTTGTGTTTTCTTTTATGCTATGTACTGTTCCGATTGTTTGTGCTTACGAATAAATCTATTCTATTCTATTCTATTCTATTCTTATCAACTATTTTCTATCACTCAAAATCAAAATCAATTGTTTAATAAGAAAATTCGCCACAGAATCTTGTCTATTACATGCAGTTGACTGTAGCATGACTATAATAGTCATTAATCACGATCTTGCACATTGTAATTAAATTTCTAGTGAAGTCCAAATTAAATTAACATTAATAACTATTGTATCTGTCAATAAGTATTTTGTAATATTTCATGTATATTTGTAAATAAAATTTAAACAATTTTTTGGTTTCCAATTTAAGCAAAGTTCCCCGATTTTTACATTAATTTGGTCAGTCAATTTATTCTAGAAGGGTCTTTTGCTAATAGCTCAGGCTCACCGACGACGCAGAGCTAAGCTACTAAATCCCTTGCTGTTTCACGGAAAAAGTGTTAGTAAACCTTCCTTAAACTCTAAAGTAGCAGTGTTTCTAAAACACTGGCTTGGGGCACTCCGCTTGTATTTCTTACATATGATTAGTTTTTATTCAGGCTATTATTATGTACTGCTGCTATTTTATAGCATCAGCGTACATAATAATATTACTTATGGCGTATTTGTGAAGTTTTACCAACAGCCGCTTATGGCACACAATATTAAAGGCTTGGCTTATATCCAACAATAATAGGTTAATTACCTCCACCGATGAACAACTACCAGGCGCCTGGATGCAGCATTAAGAATATTATAGCAAACTGTCTAGTTTTGTTGCTCTCAAAATCAGGAACCATAATTCAGGGCCAGCTCTCCATCTATATAATTACTTACGTCTAGAGGAAGGGGAATCACCTTTATCTCGTGAAGAGGTGTTTACGTGTCTAAAGGATTTATAATAGTAATAACTACAGAATGTAAAATAAAATGTTTAATCTTCTATTGTGGTAAAAAATAATATCTGGTTTGACAAGTAAAAAAACAAACGAAGCTACACTAACTTTTTTTATAATATGTAAGCTGCCAACCTCCGCGGAGGTGTAATTCAGCTGTCTTGCAAACAAGAGGAAACAACAGATAACGTTACTAGAGTCGGAACAAAAAAAGTCTGCAGCGGATTTGATAGCCCCCGCAGCGCAAGTGTCATTTATACGTCATAATTTCATACTACAAAGGTGCATTGTTACTTTAAATTTTTATACTACAATTACGTTAAGAAGACTATTCTTGATCTGATTCTATTTCGCTGCAGACTATCCTTGGTCTGATTCTATTCTATCGCATTTATAATATTCAGGGATTTGACACATTTTTTTTATTTTACACGTTTATACTAAGCCCTCGGTTTTAGCCTCAACCAGTGCCCTCCCTTGATCCTCAGGTTGAAGTTGTCCTTGGCCAGTTCGCAGGGGATGGTGGTCCTCTCGCACGGCGTCAGCTCGTAGCGCTGGACGAGCTGGTACACCATCACCTTCACTTCGCACAGCGCGAATCGGGACCCTGGGAATAATTACATTATTTGAATTTTTCACTTGACCACACACTGAGATGTGATCATTGTGCAACACTTCTTGTACTGTTACTTCTCTGTGTTAGTTGCTAGTTAGTCAACACCAATAGTCATGTTTTTTCTATTTCTATTTAAGAACTGCAATATTGCTTACAGTTTATTTACTATCTTTTAACAACTCATTTTCAGGTACTGGATCTTCGATTACCTCAAAAACAACGATCGAGTTGTTTTTGAGGCAATGGCAGAAAACAGTGACAAAAGTGAAGGAACATCGCCCGTATCAATGAATTCCGCAGGAGTAATGTCTCAACAGTAAGTATGACTCACGCTAGACGGGGCCGTGCGGTGGGTGATCACGTGGTGATTTCCATAGAAAATGAAGTGCCGGAAGCTCCGGCCCGGCCACGGCCCGGTCTAACGTGATTCTTAATGCAGCTGTTGTTGCCATCCGTACGTCACTTTTACTTATCAATACTATGTTGTTTTATAAATTAGTTCCATACCAATGCAGTTTCTTGGGCCCAGACCAAAAGGTAAGTAAGTGAAGGGTTGAATCTCTTTCTTGTTCTCCTCAGAGAAGCGCTCAGGATCGAACTTCATGGGATTCGGAAAGTATTTTGGGTCGCGATGAATTGCCACTATTGGTACGTTGATGCCGTCACCCTTTTTAAGCTGAAATTTATTAGATTTGACAAAAGTGCTGAATGCAGTTGACTGAAGTGATAAACTTTTAAGTGTAAGATGAGATTAGTGGTGATATTGGTGGAAGTCTCGTATCACAAGCAGTATTTTTGTCAGACTTACCAAATATAACTTTTAACAAAGAATGAATCGACGTTAAAAACAGGACGCCATCATTTTATGGTCTTCTTTAACAGTTCCATTTCACAAAATGTCACTATTTTCAAAGCTACGCAGTTGCTATTAAAGAGTTCCGTTGAAATATTTCTCCAGGATTGTACCATTATATCCTGATCTACCTGACAATTGCGAAATAGGAATATTCCTTCTCAAATAATATAATAATAGTCTAAAGCGGCCTGACCGAATTCGATAAATTTGGAAGCCGGTTGTGAAAGACTGAATAAAACGTAAACCTACCTACTACTAGTAGGTGTAAGGGCTACAGTGCATAAAATCTAAGACAAAAGTGCTTTGAAATTTTCTTACAGTATAGGTAGGTACATTTAAAAGTGAAAGTTAGCTTACAATAAAATCTTGAGTAGCTGTGTTGTTGGGTCTCCCTAAATTGTAGTCCTTCGTACAAACTCTGTCTGTTGCAATAGCTGGAGGCCAAAGTCGTAAAGATTCTGAAATTACAAAACAATACAGTTGCAATAACAAAACATCTACAAACCTCTCTTGAAGTATCGCTCGCAGACTATTATTTTTCATAAAAAGTAACTTAGCGCCACTTGCACCATTTCACTAACCCGGGGTTAACCGGTTAAACCTGGAGTTACCAGGGTTACCAGTACAATTTGACACTTTTAACGGTTTAACCGCTTAACAGGCACCTTCTGGGCGAGCTCGCTCCATCGTAGGCCACGTCTACGCCTCGGCTAGTCTGTGGCCATGAGTAAGCCCATTCATAATAAAAAAAAAAAACCCCGTGTTAGTGGGATGGTAAGTGGCCCTTAGGTACTAAAACACAAGAACATGTTCCAAAATCAAACTTTTCATTTATTTCTTACCCGACACCACCATATCCAAATATACCATGTTCTGAATGGAGTTGTAATCAAACTTGCCGCTACTCCTCTTCTCATGCTTTCTTACTTCCTCTGCCAGCTTCTCCTGGACCTCAGGGTTGAGAGCCAGCTCGTAAAGGAGGAAGGTCATGGCCGTGGAGACAGTCTCAAAACCGGCGACGAAGAAAAGAACCGCCTGTGCGATCAGGTCTTCGTCTGTCCAATCTGACGAAAGAAAATTCCTTTTTTTTTCACTCACGTGTATTTAAGTGTTACTTACTATTCGAATACAATGAGTGGTGAGCAGTTTATCATTTGTAAGATGAATTTCAACTATTATTACCTAACCAAAATTATTTTGTTTCATGAATTTATAAATACATTAAATATAGCAGCATGGTTGCATTTTTATCGCTTGTCACTATGCATGTCACTTTCCCATTTACAGACTAGTTAAAACGACATGCCTGTCGTGTCACTATGCCTAGTGACAGGCGATAAAAATGCGACCGTGCTCAGCCCGCAGTACCTTTGTTAATTTTCTTTTTGCCGACATTAGACTCTTCCACTGTAGCAAATCCAGCATCATCATCTTTGGTGGAATCTTCGTGAACAAGTCGACCTGTCTATCAGATAATGCGACATGTTTAGATGAAAAATTCTCTGATAATCTGTAAGGGATTTCTTATCCTTTAGCGACATAATTGCCGCCTTTTTACGAATTTAATGTGTGTTGCATGTGGTTTGATTTGATTGAAGATTAATGTGATTTACCACTACTACTTCTAAAATCTATAAACTATTAATTTTACCTTTCTTGGCCTCCATAAGTAAATGAATCATGTCTGGTCGCAGAATATTGTGCGCTTCACGATCCCTCATCGTGCTGAGTACCAAGTGCTTGAAGAAATTCGTCACATCAGCCGGGAAGAGGTTTATGTTCATTAGCTAAAAATATAGATATTTTAGTTATTTTTTATATATCACGTGTAAATATATTATAATAATATATAATTTATAATAATATCTAGTTTATAATAATATATTATTTTGCAAGGGAGGAAAGTAAAATGAAAGTAATGAGAAGTATCAAAAACAAGGCATTTGAGTGTAAGAGCGTAGTAAAGAATTAAAGTAAGACAGAAATAATTATCCTCAATTTCACACAAAGATGTCTTAATCTTTTGAAATATTGCCATGAAGAGAGATGGAAGAGAGATATACCTTTGCCTAGCAAAGTGATAGTTGACATTTTAAATAATTACAAGAATGATGTAGCTAAGGGTAGTGAAAGTAACCGACCTTCATGAGGCGAGGAAATGACGCATATCCGACAAATTTTAGAATAGCCGCTAAGCCAAAGTTAGTAGTCCTATGTCCCATTTTGTAAAACTCATTGTTTGGCTCCGAGTAGGAGTCGACTTTTAGGCCAAAGGCACTGGACGCTATTACATCATTAGCGTAGTGGGTTGACATGTCTTTGACTTCAATGTCTATGTAATTATCTGCAAGTGAAAAGCGTACAATGATACCACGTCCTTGTTGATTTTATTTAAATCATATATCTACAAGGTATTTGGCAATGACAATGTGACGGTCAAAAAGAAAAATCTTCATCATATCTACATTTTTTTATTTTTATAAATAAATAAATATTATAGGACATTTTTACACAAATTGACTAAGCCCCACGGTAAGCTCAAGAAGGCTTGTGTTGTGGGTACTCAGACAACAATATATATAAATACCTAAATATATAGAAAACAACCATGACTCAGGAACAAATATCTATATGATCATACAAATAAATGCCCTTACCAGGATTTGAACCTGGGACCATCAGCTTCATAGGCAGGGTCACTACCCACTAGGCCAGACCAGTCGTCAAAACTATATCATCATTGGTGTTTATTCGCTTTCTTCATTAAATACCGACAAGCCAACTAAATCAGTTCACTCAGTAGCAACACATTGCAACTAAATGTTGTTAACTAACTTTTCGATTCCTTCAACTGCCGATCCACCGACATGACCATCTGGTTGCCCACCTCGACTATGAATGGCAGCATGTGCTTCATCTTCGAGCTCGTGAACGCTGGGCTTAATGTTGAACGCATGTCCTTCCATTCTTGACCTGAAAGCATTCATTAAATTGGTAGGTACCTATATTTTCTTGACTCTAATTTTTTTTAAATCATTTATTTAGTTATTTCTAGTTTTAAAGTTTATTTTTAATACGCAGGTATTTAAACTAATGGCATAATTAGGAATGAATCGTTCCACGTAAAAACGCTTTTCTTAAACTATTTTCTTTATTTATTTTCCTTCTTAAGTTAGGTTAATTATAATATGCATATAAAAGTAAAATATAAAAACACTTACAAAACAATAAAAACTATATTTTATTTTTATCAATATCACTAAACTTGTAAATCTCAAGACAATTCTAATCATTAGGTACATATTTTTATTTCGATTCATTTATTATAACATGTATAAAAAAAATATAATGAACTTAAATCAACGAGGATCCTTTTGTATTAATGTTAGAGTTTTGTTATTAGGTTCATCCTGTTTTTTACTCGACTATGGAATAAAAATAATTTCAAAAATAGGTATAATTTTAGTAGTTTACGTTTTTTAAGTACATAATTAGTTATCTAGTTACTTATGTAATTAGTTTTTAAAGTAGTTATCTTGTTTCTTATGTGTAGGTATATGTACCTAGGTTTGTGTCGTGTTTTTCATCACAGACTGACACTTCCCAACTTCTGTTTTTAGGCTCCATTTTAAACCGTAGGTACGTAAAACTTTAAAAGTGGATATGTATGCTACTACGAAAAACGTCGTTGGGTTAAACAAATCAAGTATTGATATTTAATACAATTCATTTAGATTTGGATTGTTTTGATTTTGTTTAATATCTTACAGTTCATAATACCCAAATCAGTCCAAATCGTACACCCACCTAAGTATTATCATACCTTGAATAATTTTACGGTTTAGACTCACTTGTTTTTAGTCACTCGCGCGGCATGTTTCGGAGAGCCTAGAAACATGTCGCGCGAGTGACTAAAAACAAGTGAGTCTAAACCGTAAAATTATACAATGTTAGTATGTCTCACAACAGTTTAAATTCGATTATCATACCTTTTAGAGAGAACAAGTTCCTTCCAAATAACGGGTCAGTTTCTGGACTGACGAATCCGCGATGGTCGAGGAAGTGCTCGAAGTCCTTAATGGTGATTTTCTTGATCAGGTCGATATCTCTTAGGCATACCGTGGGCTTTATGAATTCAAAGTTACCCACAAACCTAGAAATAAATTATGATAAATTACCCCCTTAAGGCCCGCGGGCCTACCCGTAGTACCGTAAAACGGGGTGAGTAGGTTTCGCGGAGAGAGTTGGGTTATGAATGGGGAGAGAAGGTTTGAGAGGGGGGTGAGAAGGGATTTTAAGGTTACTTCTACAAAAATAATGTATTCCAATTTAAAATGGGGCTATAGTAATACGCATAGTAAAAAAAAAATCGATCCAACAATCTTCCAAAATCACCTTTGTATGAAAAACCCTCTGTTGAGATTTAAAATTGCCGCATAAATGTACATACTCTAAATTAATTACTGGTCCTTCGAGCCGGATCAGGCTGTGACGCGAGTGATAGTGCAGTGCAAAGTGGACTCTATCGGATTGCACTAAGGACTATAATTGAGTAAGATCGTTCTGTTTATTTAAACTTAGAATTTCGCGAAGTGTGCTTTGGACTTGTAAAATTTTCCGCGATATTTGGGACTTAGAATATTTCGTAGTGTTTTGGACATAGTCTAATTTTCGAGTGTCCGAGACTTAGAAAATTTTCATAGAATTTAGGACATAGAAAAATTCTGTGATTAAAAGACTTTGAATATTTTTCACTAACCTTGTCTTAGAAGTTTGGAACTTAGAAAATTCTTGGAATTTGAACTTAGTCAAAATGGAAGCCTTATTCGTAGTACAAGCGGATAACTTACATCTTCTTCAGAAAACGGCTACAAACTTCAAGAAGTGTCCCAAGGCGAGACTAACCAAGTCATACTTGCAAGTCAGAGTGGAGAATTTAGACAAACTTTGGGAAGTTTTTCAAAACACTCACCGAGAGATAGTGAAGATAGCGACAACAGAACAGCGAAATAGTCACGAATATTTTACGCAAGAGATATACGACAATGGAGAAGAGTTGTATATAGACACCAAAGCGGAGATACTTGCGAAATTAGAAGGAGAGCAAACGAGTCATACATCAGGAACGGAGAAGCAATCCATCAGACCACAGAGCCAGGAAGTGAAGCTACCTAAGATTAATATACCACAGTTCAATGGAAATTACAATGATTGGGGGACTTTCAAGGATCTTTACACATCTCTCATTCATAATCAGAGTTCATTGAGCCCAGTGCAGAAATTGCACTATTTGAAGAGTAGTCTTAGTGGCGAAGCTGAACAACTGCTAAAGCACATTCAAATTACCGAGAAAAATTATGAAGTAGCATGGAATACCTTACACAACAGATACAATAACAAGAGGATTATGGTTAACTTAATCTTGAATAGATTTTTGGGTCAAAAGAAACTGAGCGTTGTATCTGCCAAAGGTGTCAAAGAATTGCTAGATATTTCTACAGAATGTCTGAACAGCTTGAAGAACAATGACATTAGTATCGATAACTGGGATCCAATCATAATACATCTATTGGTACACAAGTTAGATACGGAGTCACACAAGCACTGGGAAGAGGATCTGAAGACATTATCTGTGGAAGACTTGCCGACATTGGAACAATTCAGCAAATTTTTGGAGGGAAGATTTAGAGTTTTGGAAATGGTTCAAAATGCGCACCCAAAAGAGAAGCCTCAAGTTAGAGCCAAGACGTTTCATGCAACTGCTACGCCTAGCAGTAACACAGACTCCAACCAACAATGCGGTTTTTGTAACGAAGATCATTTCATCTACAACTGCAAGGAGTTTGCTAAATTGGATCCCGAGCAACGATCCAAGGAGGTTCAAACTAGGAGTCTTTGCTTCAACTGTCTACGGCCTGGACATAGCGTGAGATTTTGCAAGCGTAATACGTCATGCCTGCGTTGTAAGAGGAAGCATCACACACTATTACACGTTACTAAACCTAACACTGTATCACTCGAAGAAAAACCAGAGAAAGAAAACAAAGAGCAAGCTACACCAACAATCAACATAGTATCTCACTGTGCCTCTCAGAGACGGGTTACTCTTTTAGCTACAGCACTAGTGAATATTATGACAAACAGAGGAGCACAAGTAGTTCGAGCACTCATAGATCCTTGTTCGGAAGAGTCATTTATATCAGAGGAGACAGTCAACAAACTACAACTCAAACGAACAAGGGTGGAGGGTCAAGTGACAGGTGTTGCGAAGATGTCGACTCCAATCAAGCATGCGGCGGAGATACAAATTGTGTCGAGAATTAATGAGAGCTACAAGCTGAACTGCACCGCTTACGTGACGAAGGAAGTTACTGACATAATGCCTGTTACGAAGATCGATAAAGAACAATGGTCTCAACTACATGGCTTGGAGTTAGCTGATCCCACATACTACAATCCTGGAGAGATAGATTTGTTACTTGGTGTGCATGTCTATACAGACATTTTAATGAGTGGAGTCATCAAGGGCAAACCAGGATCACCGATAGCGCAACAGACGTTATTCGGATGGATAATTTCGGGCGGAGCACCCGCCGAAGAGCACGGGAAGAATGGAAGAATTGTTAGCATGCATTTGAGTGTGAGTCTAGACAACATGCTGCAAAGATTTTGGGAATCGGAGACGCTAGATAATGAGAGCAAAGACACTCTGACGCCTCAAGAGAAGAGAGCTGAAGAGATTTATGAGAAAACACTAGCGAGAGATGAGGATGGAAGATTCATTGTTGGACTACCATTCGTACGAGATACACCGATTGTTCCCGAAAATTCCCGTTCAATTGCTGTCAAAAGACTTGAATGTCTAGAGAGGAAGTTAGCACACAACAGCAAATTGAAAACTGAGTACGATAACGTGATTAACCCTTATCTTGGCATCGTAACACCCGTGATACATGGAACTTAAAAAAATCTAGCAGGTTCACTTTATTACCTAACACAATAATTCTGCCATCAATATGTCGAGCTACCCTCCTTACTTATAGAAAAAAATAATTGACACGAGTGTCATTGTAAATTAATTAGTAATAATCAACATGGCGCCGCGGAAACAATAGATTTCGGTTCGTACTGGAAGTTTTGCAGTTATTTCTTATGTTAGTATATATTTTTCCATAATCTACATTTTGATATCTTTACTGTCTCTTAGTGCATACATATTTATAATGTCTTCGAATTTAAAAACATTTAATACACAGAACCTTACATGAAACTGTTATGTATTATATTTGATACACTGCCAAGAATTCAGAAATGTACATATCGAAAGGATTGTATTACATTTAATACATTGCCAAGTTATCGTCAAAATATTTTTACATGATTTTTAATTTTTTTTAATTCTGTGGGGTTACAAAACATGCTTCTATTATTTAATATTAGTTGTCGTATTATTTAGTTATTAAACTTTGATTTTTTTAAGTACTAGATGTTATTTAACAATATATTCGTACGCTGTAGCATTATTGCTACGCCGTAGCCCGTAGCACGGAAAAATATGTGTATGGCAAAAAATAGCCCATAAATAAATTAAAAATATTTTTTTTTTTACTTTTAATTATTTGTTTACTTTTCATATTTACTCAACTTTTTGCTGACGACTTTTTTGAAACTTAACGGGATCTAATTTTCCGCCCATGTGATCAGGTATTCGTAGATATAATTTATTTTTACAGGTTTAATAGTCATCAGATGCTT
The DNA here is from genome assembly GCF_963556715.1 of Cydia fagiglandana. Classification (NCBI taxonomy): domain Eukaryota; kingdom Metazoa; phylum Arthropoda; class Insecta; order Lepidoptera; family Tortricidae; genus Cydia; species Cydia fagiglandana. Next base: position 19,243,196 of record NC_085940.1, read on the forward strand.
TAGATTGCATTTAATTAGTAGTAAATGCTAATTTCTGTTGCATTATATATTTTATTTTTATTAAAATCTTAATTTTTCTTCTAAAAAGCAGGTAACTATTTTGTCGAGTTATTGGCATTGTATCAAATATGATACATATGATTTTCCGAAACTGGAAAATCCTGGATTTTTTTTCTTATTTTTTAATAGTCTAGTATGCTCAATAGGTGACAATAAACTAAAAAAATGTTAATATTTAAGATATTTTGAGCCTTGCCAAGATAAGGGTTAAAGAGTACCTTACGTTAAAACACATGGAACCGGTAGGCAAGCCTGAAAAAGATGAGAAAACAGTCTACCTTCCACATCATGCTGTGGTTCGCGAGGATCGGGAGACCACGAAAGTTAGAGTAGTTTTTGACGCATCCTGTAAAGGATCTAATGGAGTATCTCTCAATGACGAACTACTGGTTGGACCGACTCTGCTAGAAGAGCTAAGAGACGTTATCATGAGATGGAGACAAAACAAGATATGTTTTGTGGCAGACATTGTAAAGATGTATCGACAGATCAAGGTTCGAGAAACAGACACTGACTACCAGAGAATTCTGTACAGATTCGATCCAAAAGAAGAGATTCAAGATTTCAGAATGCTTACAGTAACATTTGGCACAGCATCAGCACCATATTTGGCAATAAGAACACTAAAACAGCTGGCCAAAGAAGAGAAAGACGCATTCCCTATAGCATCTGAAATTATAGACAGAGACTTTTACATGGACGATGTACTTACAGGATTCGATGATGTGAAGTCAGCATTAGAAGCACACGAAGAGCTGAACAAAGTAATGAGCAAAAGTGGATTTGAGTTACAAAAGTGGGCTTCTAACAGCAGAGAATTTATGTCGGCCATACAACCTGAAAAGAGAGAGAGAGTTCAAATACAGTAGACATGAATAGAAAGAGCCAAATAAAGACACTCGGAATAATTTGGAATATTGATGAAGACAAACTCAAAGTTACACAAAAAGAAATCAATACTGAGAAACCTGTCACAAAGAGAAATGTACTCGGACAGATCGCTTCACTTTTCGATCCGTTGGGTTGGTTAGCACCAGCAATCATGAAGGCAAAGATGTTCATGCAGAAGCTATGGCTGGAAAAGCTAGATTGGGATGAGGAACTACCCACAGATCTAAAAGAAGAATGGATCCAGTACCAAGAAGACTTACCTGCGTTATCAGCGATACAGATTAATCGTTGGACTGGTTCTAGTAAAAATTCAGCGATCGAGTTACATGGATTTTCTGACGCATGCCAGACAGGATATGCAGCAGTCGTGTACCTCCGAGTTATACCCAAAGATCTCGGAGTAAATATCTATGGAGCGGCCATTAACAGGCGTTCCCCTCTGCAAAAAGATCGCGGCCGCCGGTCAAGGAGGTTATATAAAACTAGTTGCCACACGTCATACGCCATTCAGCAAATGTCAGTCTAAGCGGAATGATAGGAGCCGAAAATGCCGAATTGCAGCATTTTATCATGCAAAATGAGATCGGAAACGTCTAGTCTACAAAAAGAACACGTTTCTTATCATATTTAAGTACTATTACATCTAAATATTATCAAATAGTGCATTAATTTTGCAAATAACTAAAAAACATTGTCAATCTGACAGTGATACCAGTGATATGATATTAGATCTAATTTAGGGTAATTCTAAAGAAGACTTTCTAAATATTAATTAGGTACGAGTAGAATTTCTAATAGGAAATATTATGCGAAACTCTGCGTAGGGGGCGCGACTACCACAATCCATCACAATCTGGTGGTCCGCCGCGGAACAAGAAAATTTAAATTTCGTTATCTAACCTCTCTATCACTATTGCATATTTGAGCGATAAAGTGAAAAGAGAAAATTTACTAGCTAGCTTAGTGCTACACTCTGGCGGCAGAACATTGCAGTAATATGTCCTATTTGCTATGCTTTTTGTTATATAATTTATGTAACACATTATTTTCATATAACACCTTAGTTTCATATCAACCTAATCTATTTAATCAAATTAATAGATCTATAAGAATAAAGAAAAGGGGGACGGGGGATCAAAAAGTAGTCGAAACCATCTCGCGTGATTTGTGCACAACCCCTAAATAACGTAAAATTACCGATAGACTATTTTTTGAAAATTAATTTTTCCTTTAGTTTCTACATATAGCTGGTCAAGCAGATCTTGTCAGTAGAAAAAGGCGGCAAATTTGAAAAAAGTAGGCGGGAAGGGATATCGTCCTATAGAAAATTAGAATTTCGCGCCTTTTTTACTGACAAGATTTGCTTGACCAGCTATATATTTTTATTTAACATGTCAAATATATTATTAATTTAAGGTATTTACGGCTGTCACTTTCCATAAATAGGCACTTTTAATTTATTACTCTGGTATCACCGTACCAATATTAGTGATGGGACACCATAAAAACCAAAATCGGTAAAATCGATATAAACATAATGAATAATATACAGATGGTCATGATGACTAGCGAACACCATCCATATCGTACAAACCTCAAGGTGTGATATTCCTAGGCAGATGATGATCTGCCTAGTGACCACCAGCCATATCGTGCTAACTTCAAGGTGTGATATTCCTAAGCAAATCATGAAACGCCGGCATGTCATGATCTGAAATGGCTTGACATCCTACTTATAGTACGTGTTTGGGTAGCGTATGATTTTAGTACCTACCTAGTATCTACGCATTCTGCTCCAAATGCCACATAGAATGCAGCACTAGAAGTGGCAAAAAATGCAAAAGGCAGATTATTAAATGGCAGCGTTTCATGATATGCCTAGGAATATCTCGATATGCCCGATTTAACGATCTACCGCCGATATATATACTAATTATCCCCTACTCAATATCCCTTAAATGACATCCTATGGCCGCGTTCCATCTCTGTCATCATGCAGATCTGGATGCTCGATAGTATATTGCATTGCTTTCAGAAGTAAACCAACATGTAAAATATTAACTAATGAACTGATAATAAAAAAATCATTCTATATCAGCTTGCAAGATTGGCCCTAAACAAATTGACAAACTATTAGAAATAACATCTAAACAATACAAAAATTGAAAGTTAGTAAAATGCTGGTACAAAGACTTGATATTGTATTATTATTATAATTGATAAAAGCAGAAATTAAAATTCATTGTCAATTTTATCGACAATATTATCGACGCGTCCCTCGCACTACCTAGGTTTACTTAGAACTGACGTCATCTCGTTCACGGACAGGGTTGTCTGTGTTTGTTCTTGTACTTGTGTGAATATAGTTTTTGCTAGTGTTTGATAATTTTGTCGTGTGCGTGTGTAGCGACGTATGCTAAAAATGCATTAGTGTTAACATTATTTGTGTGCGTTACCTCGTCCCCCGCGCCAAAAACGACAGAATTTTTCAGATAGAAATTAGTGCGCGTCTCTACTCCATAGATATTTACTCCGAGCCAAAGATGGATCACCATGTCAAGTGGCTCTAATTACAGCAAAAACAAAAGTTGCACCAGTTGTTAAACCATTGTCTTTGCCACGCCTTGAGCTATGTGGAGCTTCTCTACTTAGCAAACTCATGAAACACGTGATGAGAGTTCTAAATATCGAGTTGCAACAAACCTACGCGTGGGTAGACTCCAAAGTGGTTTTAGCCTGGATAAAAGGAGATCCAAACAGATGGACACCCTATGTCAAAAATCGAGTGATTGACATAAGGAGCAATTTAGACACACACTGGTTATATGTCAATACCAAGGATAACCCAGCAGATCCAGCTTCCAGAGGTCTGTCACCCAGCAAGCTGAAACAAAATCAGTTATGGTTCAATGGTCCGGAATTCTTACGAGAACCTGATTTCACCATACCCGTCGACTCCATACCTGAAACAGAGTTAGAGAAACGCTTGTTAGTGAAATGTAAGACAACAACCATAGAAACAGACTCTGAAAAGCTTACCTTACTGAAGAAATACTCGTCACTGCAAAAACTTCTGGACGTTATTTCATATTGTAGAAGATGGCTGAAGATCCTGAAAAAAGAAAAGAATGTTAGTAAACATATAACCTGTGAAGAAAGAGATGAAGCACTTACCTTGTGTTTAAAGATGTCCCAAGAGATAGAATTTCCTGAAGAGATTGATCACCTGAAAAGTAGAAAAGCTATTAAGAAAAGCAGTCGTCTACTGCAATTCACACCTTATCTGGATGATAAAGGTATTATCAGATTAGGAGGAAGACTGAAGCACGCAGAGTTGAGTATGGATCAGAAGCATCCTGTTATAATAACTAAAAACAACGTATTGTTACCTGTTTTGTTGGATGATGCTCACAAAAACACTCTTCATGGAGGGCCGCATCTCATGACACCATATTTGAGAAGCAAACACTGGATAATTAAAGGAGGTTCTTCAATAAGGCAGTTTTACAAGAAGTGTATAACGTGTGCAAGATACAATGCGAAGACGAATACTCAGTTGATGGGCAACTTACCGGAAGTTCGAGTAAAACCTTCAGGCCCTTTCCTTATCAGCGGTGTTGACTTTGCCGGTCCCATCACATGCAGAATGAGTAAAGGTCGAGGAGCTAAGACATACAAGGCATATATTGCTTTATTCGTGTGTATGTCTACCAAAGCCATACATTTGGAACTAGTCAGCGATATGACCACAGAAGCGTTTATCGCTGCCTTCAAAAGATTTGTGTCTAGACGTGGTCATTGCAAGGAACTCTGGAGTGATCATGGTACAACATTCGTTGCAGCTGAAAAAGAATTATTGAAGATGTGACAACAAGGTCGCAACGAAATCCCAGAAGACTTGCTCAAAAGTTTAGACGACAAAGGAACTCGCTGGAGATATATTCCCCCTGGAGCACCAAACTTTGGAGGACTATGGGAGGCAGGTGTAAAATCAACGAAGTATCATCTGAAAAGAATAATGCAAGACGCAACCCTGACGTTCGAAGAATTTTATACGGTACTTTCGCAAGTTGAAGCGTGCCTTAACTCACGTCCATTGGCTCCATTAGGCGATGATCTAGATTATTTGACACCAGGACATTTTTTGGTCGGCGAACCCTTGATTTGCTTACCAGATCGCAGTAATGAGCAGAGTAACATATCCAGCTTATCGAGATGGCAGTTGACCCAACGCATGCTACGAGATTTTTGGATTAAATGGCAAAGCGAATACCTTTCTCGTTTGCAATTGCGTCCAAAATGGAATACACCTAAGAAGGATTTAGAAGTTGGAGAACTGGTATTGATCAAAGATGGAAGATTTCCACCAGCAAACTGGAGAGTAGGTAGAGTACTTAAGAAGTACCCTGGCACTGATGGATTGACTCGTATGTATGACATTCGCACAGCTTTCGGGATCACACAACGGCCGATTACCAAGCTGTGTCGACTTCCTAACTAGTGATCAAGGAATACTTCCTTGGCGGCGGAGGATGTTGAGATTTAAAATTGCCGCATAAATGTACATACTCTAAATTAATTACTGAATTGATCGCTAGATGTCTCTTTTTAAAATGCAAACTAGCTAACGGTATGTTTTCCAAAAACAATGGAGTCAAACAGTTTCCATGGTCAAGTCAGTAACCAAAAATAAAGTGACAGTGATACAGTGAAGTAGTAGTAGTAAAAGTAACAGTGTTTAGTGATAGGAAAGTGAACTTTAAAGTGCAGTGTATAAGTGCGGATTTACAACAGTCAGGTGCGAACACCCTCTCACCCCAAATACGATGCACTACGGGGTGAGGTGGGTTTTCCTCTTTATCGTCAAAGTTATAAAATGGAACTACCCAAAATAAAATACAAACTAAAATACAAACGTCCGAACCACTTATTATATACACTATTCAGTTTTCACATGTAAAAATAAAATTTTATCGAGGTTTGAAAGTCAAATTTCACCCAACTCACCCCATTTTACGGTACTAAACAATTCAATTCATAGAGTACTCACTCTATACATCGGTTTTGGTACTTAAAAGACCATTATTTTCGCAGTCGACATCTAGCATCGAGTAGTGGAATTAACTGTACCGCTACTTGATATTAGAATTCTCTAGTGTTGCGACTCACGAAAATTGTATTAAACAACAATTTACAACTAATATTAAAAGCAGAAGAGTTGAAAATAGAGTTCCGGTTAATCCGGTTATAAGATTAGTTGAAAATTGTTGAGTTAGACTTACAGACCTATTCAGATTTCGAGATAATCACAAGATCTAAAGACGATTTAGAGATCAACTAGATCTAAATTAGATATCGACTAGATGTGACTTGGATATCTAAGTCATAACTTGTCAAAATCGTTCAAGAGGACCTCCAGAATCGCGGAAACATCAAATTTGACATATCTATCTTACAAATATCTTTAAATTATCCATATCGTAACTTGTTGAAGTCTAGTAGAAATCTAATTCATTTTCCGAATCGAGCCGTGAATTAGACTTTTCGGTTGTAACATCTATTGTCAAGTAGCAGTTACTGATAATTCCTGACCTCGATACTAACTAGATGCCGACTACGAAACTAATAGTCTTTATGGTACTAAAACTGATGTATGGAGTGAGCACTCTGTGTATTTTTTTCTCTATGATATTGTTTTAGCAAATCATACTGCCTTATTCGAACTTCAAGATATTCTCAAGAGACGACACGTATACTAGATCCATTCTAGATACGTCATGGTTTAGATATCAACTAGTTCTCTTTTGCAGTGCAATTCGGGCAACTAATGTCACTTTTACGTTAGATAGAGTAAGAAATCTATTAGATGTGAATTGGATGTCTAAGTCATATCCTGTGGAAATTAATCGTTCAAGAATACTCCAGAATCTCGCAAATGACAAATTTGACAGGTTAGATCTTAAACATATCCTTATCGTATCTTGGTGATGTCTAATAGATGTCTATTTTATAATCCGAATCGGGCCCATAGTCTAACATGTTTTGTATTAATGACATATTAATTAATATTAACCTTTCTTCAGGAAACTTGTTATACAGCTCACCAACCAAATCAATAAAATGCTGAGTTCTGAATATTATAGGACTCATGTTCCCCAGCAGGGGTACGGGCTTTAAGTGTTTGACGCCATGTTTGCTGAATCTTGAGTAAACCTGTCGGCAGTATAGGTATACTGCTGCCACCAGGGCTGCGGTCCATATGTAGAGCAACATGATCTGTGGGATCTAAAACAATTATCGTAATGGCTCCTACACGATGGGCCAACGCCGGCCACTCCAAGGGACGCAGCCATGCGGTAGAATGAGATAGCAATATCACTTGCTCCATCTAACGCATAAATGCGTCCCTTGGAGTGGCCGGTGTTGGCCCATCGTGTAGAGGAGCCATAAAATGGGGTGAGTTGGGACCAATCCGAAGTGCCAACCTCAATAAAAGTTTTTTTTTATATGTGGCACGTTGATTTATATATTTGAAAGTGTTCCGGTAGTGTTAACTTCAGGTTTTAGGGTTCCGTACCCAAAGGGTAAAACGGGACCCTATTACTAAGACTCCGCTGTCCGTCCGTCCGTTTGTCACCAGGCTGTATCTCACGAACCGTGATAGCTAGACAGTTGAAATTTTCACAGATGATGTATTTCTGTTGCCGCTATATCAACAAATACTAAAAACAGAATAAAATAAAGATTTAAGTGGGGCTCCCATACAACAAACGTGATTTTTGACCGAAGTTAAGCAACGTCGGGCGGGGTCAGTACTTGGATGGGTGACCGTTTTTTTTTGCCGTTTTTTTGCATTGTGGTACGGAACCCTTCGTGCGCGAGTCCGACTCGCACTTGGCGGGTTTTTTTTGTCAGAGGTGGAGGTAATCCTCATTGGATTCTGCCAGTCCCGTTGGCAACATGTCTGACTCAGCTGGAATTGCTCCAGCCGCCTACGGACTAAAACCCTCCACCCTGTCCAGTACGGATGATGATTGATGTTGTCTACGTGACAGCATGATAAAACGGTGTCCGTTACTTTCTATCCCACGGTGTTAAACAGTGACAGTTATTTTATCACGTGGATAAAGCTATCCATAATACGTCGGCTGTGTTATGTTTCCGAAAACGCGGCGCTAATATCGGTATAGGTACACGTTGTTTTCGGTCTTTACTTACCCAAACAGACAAATGCAAACCCAAACACGATACAGATACACACACACGATACAGTTACGATACAGACCCAAATGCGATAAAAAACAAAATGACAAGCACACTGAGCTATGTTAAAAGCAATACTAACAAGAAAATTATATATCATTGCAAACTCTGAGTGCATTATGACGTAATCATTGTATTTACTATCAGGCCGGGTAGCCAACTTGCCAATTGCTTACGCTCCGTAGCGAACGAAACGTAACTGTTACTGTTGCATTAATATGGTATAAGAGTGATAGAGAGACAGCGCTGCTGGCCTAGCGGTAAAAGCGTGCGACTTGCAATCCGGAGATTGCGGGTTGTTTTGTTTTTAGTACCTATTTGTTGTTGTAGCGGCTACAGAAATACCTAGCAATGTACAAATTGCAGAACATTCCCAAAAAGCGGAAACGTTCTCGAGAATGTTCTCAGAACATTCCTGCAACATGGAAATTATTGTTTAAACAAGAGAATATACTTGGAATAAAGTTTAAATAGGCATAACTTAAAACTAAATGTTATTATGCATATATTATTGTCTATTACTGTTAGCTATTTTGTTGATGTGATAAATTTACCAATAAGTTGCTTAAATTCTCACTTTATATCAGAGAACATTTCGACTTTCGACAAATTTTTCCAAATTTTTTTTTAGTTTCATTAGATTCTAGAGGCCTCTATCTCCCGCCATTCCAAATCTCAGCGCGCTCGGACCAACTTGAAAAAATTAAAAAAAAAGTCGGCCATTTTGTTTTTTTTTAATGCAGTTTGTTTTGTTTTGTTTCGGGGCCCTCTATGACATTTGGTCGAGCACCCCCCACCTATCACGCACCGTTTAAAAGTTGCCATACAAAATAAAAGTGGTCAGTTTTCCCACAATTGTAGCATTTTTCCAAAAAAAAATTTTTCATAGGTATCTAGGGGACCCCGGGATTCCGTGACCAAAATTTCAACGCGCTAGGACAAAATTCAAAAAGTTTAAAAAAAAAGTCGGCCATATTGAAAAAAAATGGCGGCGTCAAAAACTGCCAGGGTCCCTCTATGACATTTGGTCGAGCACCCCCCACCTAAGTCTGACCGTTTGGCCGGGCCGTCATACATTTTTCTGACCGGAAGCGGACGACCAAAAGTCGGAATTTTCTGGGGGTAAGGACTACACCTAGACTATCGTGAATATTCATGGTATAAACTACGATAAATAAATAAATTCTCGTTCTCGAGAACATTCTCAGAAGTTACCGAGAATTTCTCATGTGGAAAGTTTCGCAACTTTGGAAAGTTCTCGTGCGTGCATTGCTAGAAATACCTCATCTGTGAAAATTTCAACTGACAGATAGACGGACGGACAGACGTACGGACAGACGCACAGACGAACAGCGTAGTCTTAGTAATATGGTCCCGTTTTTCCCTTTTGGGTACGGAACTTTAAAAAACCATGTTATCCCCTTCAACAGCAAATGACCGTGTCTTCTAAAATGTCCATTGGGTGTGCCCAAGAATATTAAATAAATCACCATTTTTAATGGATAGGTACAGAAGAAAAAATTACAGCGTTGTATAAACTTAAACTTTTATTGTTATAAAAAATATAAGTTCAAGAATTTTTTTAAAGTAAAAAAAAAACTTTTGCGTCCGTTCTTGCTTCATTTAGAAACGGCAGTTCCTCCTTCTCTCATCCCCTAGCCTTCACCCGAATCCAGTGTCCTCCCTTGATGATCAGGTTAAAGGAGGTCTTATCCAGCTGGATCGGAATGACGGTCTTCTCGCATGGCGACACTTCCACATGCTTGAGCACCTGGTAGATCAACACCTTTACCTCGCAGAGGGCGAATCTGGAAGCTGTAGAATAATCACTAAAAATACTGAATATATCCTCTTAAAATCTAAAGATAAAAGACATTTATCGTGACGACACATAACAAACTTATGAACATGTACAGAGAATAAAAGCAGAAAAAATACAGGACATTACGAAATGGATGAATGGAATGCTGCAGGTGCACTTCACAAAAATTTGTGGTTTTGTGTTGAGCAATTCGAACACAACATCCCAAATGGGAAAGTTAGAGCAAGAAAAGTCTGCAGCGATTTTAATAGCCCACGCAGTGCAAGTGTTATTTTAAACGTCAAACTTCTATCAAATTATGACGTGTAAATATTGCACTGCGTGGGCTATCAAAATCGCTGCAGAATTTTCTTGGTCTAACTCTATGGTGCTTAAATTTGACATAGTACCTACACATTAACCATCTTTTACCTATACAGTTCCTCGGGCCACATCCAAAAGGGTTGAAAGAAAAGGGATGAATCTTGTGGCGGTTTTCAGGTGCAAAGCGCTCCGGATCAAACTTGTGGGGCTCAGGGAAGTACTGAGGGTCGAGGTGGAAGGCGCCAGTGGGAATCTTTACGCCTTCTCCCTTGCGAATCTGTGGATAGCATTAAGATAATAAATACATTTTGCATTACCTACATTTCCGAGTGCGGAAATTGTTTGATTTTAAAAAGACCAATAAAATTCATGTTGATATTCTCAAACTCTACTGCGTCTCTATTTCTTTATCTATCCTTATTACATGTAAGTCCTCATGACCGAAGTGACTATGTACTTTGAACACTCTTTGCCCAATGCTCGGCGAAACGATTATCCCTACTCTTTCTTCGCATGCGACCAGTGATAAGCTTTTCTAGACTATCTGAACTCTATCTAAAGAAGATATACCCCTCCATATCAAAGCGTGAAACCACTACCGCTCATGAAAACATCTATCAAGAAGAAAATGGAACGGTGTAAGCCTCTTGTAGATATTGAAATAGTAATCAAACGAACATTATTCAATAGGAAAAGGTTTTTAGCCTTCAAAAGACAGACAGACCTAGTAATAATACACATAAAAATCTGCTCGTTTGTTAACTTTGTATTTTGTTGAATGCTTTGATGTTCTAAAACCCTACCTGTCGCAATTGAGCGACATAGCACCTCGTCGCATTAACTTCGGCCGACTCAAGGATCTAAGCAATGTAGCATGATCTATCATTCTAGGGACCACCTCGCATTCACAGTCTAGCGTCTTTTGAACGTGGGAGTCTAGCAAGTGTCTAGTCAACTCTACGGCTGCTGGTCAACGCAACTTTGGCGCAACTGCGTAGCGACGCCATTTTCCATAGAGTTGACTAGACGCCGACGCTAGGCAGATGCTAGTGTGGGGAGGCCTTAATTGTTGAATACATTCGCTTTTATTAGCACAATGGTTTCTTACTATATAATCTTTAGTAGCTTTATCATTCGGCCTTCCAAGGTTGTAGTCTTTTGTGCATATCCTCTCAAGAGCAATGCCTGGTGTCCACAGTCTTAATAGTTCTGAAAGATAATTCAAATGTAAAACATACTCGGGCCATTTTTATTTTTATATCGATTTTTTTTTGTCGGGTTTCGATAAAATTTGGTGCATAGATAGCCAATTTCACCATATATCCCATACAATCTTCCATTAGATCTCTAGAGATCTCCTTGAGACAAGTTGCAATTTCCTATTATTTTATCCCGCCCAGAATGAGGTGTTATCCAAACGAACCATATTTTAGAGTCACATCGAATGAAAAAAATCGTCAATAAAAGAATTTCAGCCCACTTATGTACAAAACTTATCACACCGACAAATTCGTCAAAATTGTCTACCAAGCCAAACGATATTGCTTGATTTGAAAAAACGGTGATTTTCTTCAAAAAAAGTATGCTAATGCTCTCCTTCCTCTCTGATAATAAACATATTGATAAGGTACTGGACGCAGATAACCATTACCTGAAACAACCATATCCAAATACGTCATCTCTTGCACAGATGTGTAGTTAAACTTCCCGCCATTCCTCCTCTCATTCTCCATAATCTCTTGCACCAGCTTATCTTGGGCCTCTGGGTTGAGAGTCAGCTCATAGACAAGGAAGGTCATGGCTTGGGCAACGCCTTCGAAGCCAGCCACGAAGAAGATGACTGCTTGAGCTATCAGGTCGTCATCAGTCCAGACTGGAACGAAAATAATGATGGTGATTTACATAAGACAAGTATTAGGATTATTTCCTCAGCGACACAAGTCCAGTATACAAAAAGTCTTCTAAATTGGCAAGTTTAGTCTATAGGCTAATTTTATCTGACTTGCCAAGTTACCAAGATGACAATCGTAAATTGACAAACGCTAAACGAAAAGCGAAAATGGTATCAGGATGGCAGATGCTACGACTAAAGGGGGCGTGCATGAACTATAGGGGGCAGAATAGGAGCTGTCAGATTTTTGGCGCGAGGTATAAATGTGTCGTTTATGCTTTCGATATAGCCGACAAGATGGCAGAACCAACTATGCACAAGGAAACGTACCGACGAGAACGGTAGATGGTAGCACTTGCTTTGGCCATGTACATAATGTACATGTGCACATATGTTTCTGATTCAGGCCAAAAGATGGCAGACCCTCCAAGGCGCACGGTCCCTTTCATTTAATTTTATGATTTGATTGGCGTTTTCTGTTAACCTTAACGATAGTCATCTATGCTGGCCCCCCTTGCTTCATCGTCGTCAAGTAGCTTTATCCTTGTGAATTATTTAGAGCTATTTTTAAATCTCATTGGTACGTTATAATAATATGTATTAACTACCACTTTTTGTGGTTGCTGCTTTTCCAACGTTAGACTCTTCTACGGTCGCAAACCCAGCATCACTGGCTGTGTTATCCTCCTCATGTTTAAGATTTCCTGTAATAGAAACATCATTCTTTAATTCCGCTACCCAAAAGTTCTCTAGAAAGATATCGCTTTGTAGTGATAAAACCTCCCGTTGTCTGGCTGTCTGCCTCGATTTTTAAACAATTGTATCTTTTATGAAGTACGCAACAAAAAGTATAGTCTAATCTATTTATCAATTTAAGCCCATTTAAGCCCGTTAAATTGTGTCGCTTAATATCAAACTCGGGTAAATCCATTCGACCCTCTCAGCAAATATCTACCCTATTACCTTTTCATAATACCAAAATCGCATAATCTGACATATGGATTTACCCGAGTTTGAAGTTAACCGACTCAATTGTTCCCGAAAATTGTTAATTCTGACACTTCAAAAAAAACTAAGCACTTAATTATTCGTTTATGTTCTTATCTTACCTTTCTTAACCTCCATGAGTAGATGGAGGATATCCGGCCGTATGATGTTATGTGTTTCCCGCTCCCTCATCGTCTGTGTCACCAGCTGCCTAAAGAAGTTCTGAGTCGACGCCGTGAAGATTCTCATTTTCAAGTACTAAAATTATAAAAAAAAAATCATTGTTTTTAATAATGCCTAGAGTAGTTACATAGATAATTACTTAAAGCGCCGTTTACTTTTTGGGTCCTCTCCGAGATGATAAAACTATCAAAATTTACAAACAAGCGTCTAGAGCTCCATCAAATCATTTTGACATTGACCGAGACCCGTAATTGCTGATAAGGTTAACTGGCTATTAATGTCAAGTGCATTGTACAGTCAGCAGCAGAAGTTGCTAAGCGGGCAAGGTGTTCAAAATGATCTTGACGCGACTTTATAGTTAAGAGAATAAGAGCGTGTCAGCGTAATTTTGAACACCTCGCCCGCTTAGCAACTTCTGCTGCTGACTGTACCTACCAGTATACAGTAAGCTGCAGATAACTGAACTTACGAGTATATCACCCATAGTACAAACTTAGCTTAGTTTAGGGCTAGATTGATCTGTGTAAGATGTCCCCTAATATTTATTTATTCCCTATTTATATTTGTAATATATTCATAAAAAAATCTTTTAACTCTTTTGTTTCCTTTGTTATTGTTTTACAGATTATTAACACTAAGATACTCACGATGATATTTCATATTTTTCCCCACTCAACATTACAATGCTAAAACAGTTTTTAAACAAGCAGATACGTACAGAACTGAGCTGATTACAATGCTATCAGTTAGTATTATTCCCACTTACACTGCACTAGATCGTATTTGAAACGAGAAAGAAAGAAGATAAGAAAAGAAAAGAAAGAAAAGAAAACGAATGAAAGTTTATGTAAGTTTGTGAAATTACATTTTTGTTAAATGGTATACAGATATATATAATTTGGATTGACAAGCAAGAAAAAATATATCGGTAATAATACTTAAACGGATTGAAGGAGACCGAGAAGGACGCATCAACAGCGCAGGATAAAGAAAAATGGAAAAGACAGACAAGGAGAGCTGACCCCAGATGATGGGAAAAAGCTTAGGAGAAGAAGAAGAAGAATACTTAAACGGAATGATATGAAATATAAGTACCTATCTATTAATAATCTAGGACAATCTAGGCGAACCAAGAAGATGGCCGGAGACTACATATATGGGGGCATTATCTATTAGAAGACTGATTCGAAGGGACCTAATTGTCGATGGCGCTCGCACAGCATCGGCGTTGTATTTAACTATATCGGAGCAATAATAATGGCGTAAGCGCCATTGACAATAAGGTCCCTTTTCATAGATAACGTCACTTACCTTCATAATTGTAGGGATACACTGAAACCCCATGAACTTGAGCATCTGAACGTAGGTTAACTGCGCAGCCACCTTCCCCATCTTGTAGAATTCTGGCTCATTGTTCTGCGAGTCCACCTTGAGGCCGAAGGCGCAAGACGCGATGACATCGTTGGCGTAGCGGTTGCATACGTCTTTAAAGTCAACGTCGGCGTAGTTTTCTGTGGATATACTATTAATCAAATGTGGACTCAAGTATAAAAATATGGGTGCATACAATATACTAAAAAATATGTCCCAAAAATTCGCTGACATAAGAGCTATGGGACATATTTTTGAGTATGATGAGTGCACACATATTTTTACACTTGACTGTACCAATCAAAACACATTAGCTCGTTAAGTTTTTGCAAGTCTTTGAGTCGGCCACAACTCAAAAGACGAGAGAGAAACTGTACTCATGATAAAAACGCAACGCATACACTTCACAGCTTTACTGCTATAGAGTTGCTGGTGCAGCGTTGTAACAGCGATAAATGGGTGATCACTGATTTTGCTTCCTTGATATAATGTTGCTGCTTTTCTGTCACCATTGGAACTTTTAACTTCGTCACATATTTTTGACAATACAAGATTGACAATGTCATCTTTCGTTTATTTGTTTGAGGGCGTCTTCAGTACAGGACCGTCGAGCTACGCCCGTATCTGGGCTATAACCGCAATAATCGAAGTTCGCAAATTGCGGGCATTTTTCTCTGTCACTCTAATTACGCCTTCATTAGAGTAAAAGAGAAAGATCCCCGCAATTTGCGAATTTCGGTTTTCGCGGTAGCCCCTCTGTAGCCTTAAGGCGCCATCCGGTATTAAGGCGCGTGCAGCGCGCCCTTACACCCGATTCCTTCAGTATGAGGGCGCCCGCTACTGAAGCGCTCACTGCGCACTTCATACATCATAAACTCATTGCTTTTCGTCCAGAATGTAACCTTTCCTTTAATCAAGTTCTGATGTTGTCAATCCTTATTTGTAAAACCAGACAATACGTATGTACTTATTAAATGTACTTTAAACTTACTTCCAGACTCCTGTATCTCTCTCTTCAGTCTTATGGTCATGTTTTCTCCAGCTTCTTCCATGAAAGGCACCATCAGTTTGATCTTGGAACTGGTGAAGGCCGGGCTTAAAGTAGACCGCATGTCTTTCCATTCCTGACCTAATTGAAATTTTAATTAAATCACTTTTATAAAGACCAAAGAGCAATTTTGAGTAGATACAGGACATTAAGTATTGGGGGTATAAAATTTTTGACTAAGTCATTGGGGAAGAGCGTGTTCATCTTTTTTTCAAACAGATAAATTTAAAGAAAAATAGCTATTGAAATACCACCGTCCACCACGGTTACAGTTATTTTAATGGTGAAAATAAGTAAATGTACCTACGGAAAAAATCGGTTTGTAACAATCATACACCTACGGACTTTATATATACATATTATACATACGTCGTCGGGTTAGGAGTTACAATGACACAGAAAACGACAAATAAATGAACACTCAGATACATAGTCCATTAAAGCATAATATAATAATGAATGTATATTGATTATTATGTTGATTTAATGTACCTAGACCATTAACGAAAAACTTACATAATAATACGAGTATGTATATTTTACCATAACGTTAATTAAATATTGTTGTTTCAAACTGCTTATACCTTCTTATTACCTTTCAGAGCAAACAGGTTCCTCCCGAACAGAGGGTCGATAGTTTTGTCAACAACCACGGCGTGGTCGAGGAAGTGCTCGAAGTCTTTCACTGTGATCCGCTTCACCAGCTCGAGGTCTCGGAGAAACACCATGGGCCTTACGAATTCCACGTGGCCCACGAATCTACAAAAGGGTCAATTATTTTCAAATAGGCATTTTTTGCTGTCCCACGGCTAAAACTCGAAGTCCATAAGACTAAAAGACTGGGTATGTATATATTTTCATTCAATGTATTATAAGCTTTAAAAATCATGCACAACTGTAATAAAAATATTATTTGGTCCTGACAAAATCGCATTTGAAGTTCCAAAAACGGCGAAATTTGCCGTTTTTCGCGTGTCCCAGTGGCGGCATCGCGCAATAAAAAAAATCATAACTTTGGATGTAGGCAACGTATTATAAACAACTTTGTATTTCTGTAAAGAGAATTTTTTGGAGAATTGATTTAATCATATTGATAAATTAATGCGTTATTTAATAAAACAAGGGAAGCCTTTTTATCGCTGTCCCGCGCGGCACCTGTTTTGTTATGACTTAAATATACCTCCTATAATCTTCTTTGT
Source organism: Cydia fagiglandana (assembly GCF_963556715.1). Lineage (NCBI taxonomy): Eukaryota > Metazoa > Arthropoda > Insecta > Lepidoptera > Tortricidae > Cydia > Cydia fagiglandana. The sequence goes on from NC_085940.1 coordinate 19,260,214, forward strand.
CTATTGAATAACGGTTAGATTAAATTTACAACGCAATAGTGCGGTTAGTTGGGCATCGATTGACATCAAATGTAAACCCGGGAACAGTTTAATTTATTTAGAAACAGATAAAAATCTCTTTCGATATATTTTGGTACGAACACAACGACATTTGTATGGACGCTGAATACGTTGGTACATAGTTGGAATAAAAATGTTTCTTTTATAATAATAGTTGCAAATATGGTGTTAAAATATATAGTAAAATAAATAAGTGAATCTGTTGTATTGTGTAGGAAATATCGCAAAAAAATATTATTGGCGACATGTCGCGACATTTGTATGGCGACATTTATACGGCTATTTTGACCGTATAAATGTCGACTGTGGCATACAAATGTCGAAATAGTGCCATACAGATGTCGAGAAGGTGTTATACATATGTCGTCAGGGTCTTATAAATGCAACAAAAATAATAAATAGTGGCATATACATGTTGATACTGCCATATAATGTCGAAAAAATGCCGTATACATGTCCAAAGCGCCTTACAAATGGCTAAATAGTGTCATACAAATGTCGATCTTTAAACGTCCATATCTAGCTAACTATAAAAAGTACAGATGTGCCTCCTACAGTATATTTTTTGTTAGTAAGAACCCTTCCTAAAACGATGATTATAAATCAGATTTTTCAAAAATAAAAAATTGCCATACAAATGTCGAAAAAACACCCTCTTCAAAAATTGACCCAAAAAAAGGTAAAAAAGCGGCCAAGTGCGAGTCGGACTCGCCCATGAAGGGTTCCGTAGCAGCAAGTAACATAATAAAATTGCGGTTTACGATTTATGACGATTAAAAAAAAACTACTTACTAGATCTCGTTTAAACCAATTTTCGGTGGAAGTTTGCATGGTAATGTACGTGTGTCTCTCGCGCAAACTATTCAGTTTAGAAAAAAATGATATTAGAAACCTCAATATCATTTTTGAAGACCTATGCATAGCTACCCCACACGTATGGGTTTGATGAAAAAAATTTTTTAAAGTTTCAGTTCTAAAGAAGTATGGGGGACCCCCATAATTTTTTGTTTCTTTTTCTATTTTTGTGTAAAAATCTTAATGCGGTTCACAGAATATATCTACTCACCAAATTTCAACAGTATAGTTCTTATAGTTAGTTTCGGAAAAAAGTGGCTGTGACATACGGACGGACAGACAGACAGACAGACAGACAGACAGGCATGACGAATCTATAAGGGTTCCGTTTTTTGCCATTTGGCTACGGAACCCTAAAAAATCGTTGTCAAAAATTTCATCGTTGATATAAGCTCTTATCGCTGACTATTATTTTCTTTTAACAGGCAACTCATCATTGGCCTTTACGTCTATTGCAGACGATTTATGGTGTAACATACACTACACCGCCTGGGGCGGAATTAAGGAAACGCAGGGATGCCCAGCACCTGCATTACCCTCTCGGCTTCACTGTCTTATGCCACAGGAAAGGCGAGCCAATACGTGTGGAGACAGGTCAGCTGCAGGAATCTGCCGCATATTTCAGGTTGGACCCTACTCGCGCCTTACGGAAACTCCATTCCGGGTTTTATTTTGGAGTATCCTTCTCCTAGATGGATTGCAAACCAATGCTAAGAGGACCATCTCCCCTGTGACAAAATAGCTTCTTGCTTCGTTACTCATACAGGCAACTAATACTCATATAATACAACATATAAATACAAACAGGTTATGTCGTTTTATCACAAAGTTCTCATGTCCATGTCGGCGGCCGATAGTAAGACCAGGCATATCGTGAAATTCCTAGGCATATCGTGAAACGTGAAAATCTTTGACCCGTCGCGGGGCTCCTATTTCTGGGCAGTTTGCCCTTCGGGCATATGAAGCAACCTAACGAACCTATCCTACCTATAAGTATATTGGTTTAATGTGACTATCGTCAAAACATTACACAGGAACATTACGATCTGCCTGATCTTACGATCGGCCACCGACATCCACAACATGATCAGCTCGATGGTACACAAATGTAAAAAAATTGGTGCACAAAAAGTGTCAGCGAATTAGGAACTATGGAACGTATTTATGAGTTAGTTGTCTGCACCCGTATTTTAACACTTGACCGACTTGACCGTATCATAATTTGCATTGTCACCTAACTAACTTTAGTAAGTATGTAATTTCATATTACCTCTCTCCAGGGAAGCTATCATAAATCCTCTTAGCGTTCTCAAAGAAATGCTCCCTACGAAAGAACACTCTCGCCATGTCTCCCAATAGCGGCACTGGGGGCAAATGCTTGACGCCATATTTGCTGAACCTGGAGTAAGACTGGTGACAGTAGAGCAGAACTGCTGCTGTGATGGCCACCAGCCAGATAAGGAATATCATCTGGAATAAAGATTTGTGACGTTTTCAACCAAAACTGCCATACTCGAACTTCAAGATATTCACAAGAGATTCTAGATACGTTATAGTTCAGATCAACTAGTTCTCTTTTGCAGCGCAATTCGGGCAACCAATGTCAATGTCACTTTTACGTTAGATAGAGTAAGATATCTATTAGATGCGAATGGGATCTCTAAGTCATATCCTGTGGAAATCGTTCAAGAGTATCTCCAGAATCGCGCAAATGTCAAATTTGACAGATTAGATCTTAAACATATCGTTATCGTATCTTGGTGATGTCTAAAAGATATCTAATAGATGTCGATTTCAAAATCGTTATCGATAAGGTTGATTTAAAATTGAAGCTATATGGAAATAGCGCCTCGTTAACAACCCACAATACCCTTGACAACCCTTTTGGTTGAGAATGCCACATTTTGTTAACAAAACATCCGTAAGACACAGACATAAGTATTATACTACATTACGATACAAGTGCGGAAATTAGGTGCGACGAATAGCGATAATTTTAAATCGACACGAGTTGTGAATGACCTATTCGCACATGTATCGTACTAGGGGGATATTGGGGAACCATTAGGCAGTCGGGAGGCTCGGGCACCCCCTTATTGTAAATAAGAACGAGACGGATTTTAATTAGTTTGCTTACATAGTAACACAACTGAACGTACCGTATTTTAGTAGATTAGCCACTCAACGGATATGGTCACTTATTTTCGTCAGTCAGACAACAGGTCAATTTAACCGTTTGATTTCGCACAATATAATAAATAACTTTATATGAGAACACAGCATCAAAACATCTGGTCACTTCCTCCGCCGGTCGACTATTGCATGATATCATTTATTGGTCATAAGTGCTCGTCAAGTGGCGCCGTAGAATAGATTAATAGTTAATTACGATTACGAGAACAAAGGAATCAAGATCAACAACATAATCAACCTTGATGCTGGACAAAACAAGCCTGGACATTATTATTTAGTTTTTTTCGTAATAAAATAAGATTATCTATCGCAGCGTCGGACCGTGCTCGTCGACGTCACCATACCCCATGATGAGAATCTCGTGAAGGACAAGTCCAGAAAGTACCAAAACGGCTCACAAGATAATCGCCATGAGAGATGTTGACTCAACGATCACTGTCCCTATTATAGTCGTGTCAGCGAACGGTCTTAAGTGTATAGCGAAGAGTCTCGACCAACACCTAGAGAGACTCGCTCGCTGGGTGGTTGGATCAAGGGTCAGATGCAGAAGGCGGTAATTTTAGACACAGCGCGTATACACGGCGCGTATAGTACGTCAGTTCCTCTGCGGCCCTAACCATCAGCAGCTTGGGCCTTGCCCCGCTGCCAGCGGCACCCAAATCTTGTGAGCAGATAATATAGGTACTAGAATCATCTTGTCGATTCCGTTTTAGATATTATTCTTCAAAATAGCGAAATCAAGCGCTCGCAGCCACACGTTAACTAGCATGTAGCTTGTTTTCCTCATCTGCATGCATATAGAAAGCATTATTATGATCATTTACAGAGGTACTTACATACATCGTGTCTTTGCAGTGTGGCCGGTTGTGTACCTCTACTTGAAATGCTGCATGTATTATTTAGTTCACTATATTGAAGTGTGTAATAAAGTCTATCAAATCATTGATAAATTGATTGTCTTTTATTCATCATTTTGACATTTCTATTTTGTTAGAGAGAGACAAAACTTAACAGAGGTTGCTGACAGCTAGAAATGGGGCGGGGTTAGAAAGGAGATAACAAAATAAGACAAATACACCAATTCAACATTTATTTGTTAGTTAAAAAAATATCAAATAATATTTACCAACATAAAATCCTAGCGTAGTCGGTAGTGACCCTGCCTACGAAGCAGGAGGTCCCGAGGTATTTATCACAAACATTTGTTCCTAAGTTATGGATACCTATTTACACTTTTGCTTTTGTTTGCCATTCATAGTTACTTCTGTCCTACCCATTTCCTCAAAGGTTAACTGGAAGAGATCCCATTCAGGGATAAGTTCGCCCTTGTTGTATTTAATTGACTATGTAACTTTGTTTCTCGTGTTTATATTTCTATGTACAATAAAGTAAATTCATACATACATACACATTTTCTATGTAGCTATGGATTTTTGAAACTCAAAATCCCATATGTCACGCTATGGAATAAAATTTTAGTACACTAGCGGTACATTAATACTTATATTGAAATATATTTTGTTTAAGTAAAAGAAACCAAGGCCTCTTCGGGCCAGTTGCACCAACCACAGTTAACAGACTGATCAACGTCACGCAGCAGAGATCTATGAAACTTCTCATAGGTACAATAAAATTTTGCGAACGCTTTAGCGGTTGGTGCAACCGAACCCTAGTCTATTATCTAAAGGCGTTTATTTCCTAAGTTTCATCCGCAGGTAATGTCCCCCCTCTAGCCTCAGCCTGACGGTGTCCGTGGTGAGCTTCGCAGGGATGGTTGTTTTCTCGCAAGGGGACAGTTCCACATGCAGTAGGAGCTGGTAGATCATCACTTTCACCTCGCACAACGCGAATCGGGAGCCTGAAACACCAAGGTGTTCAAATAATGAATTGAATCACGCGTTACTTTGCGGAAATCCATATTAATTAAAACCAAAATATTACTTTGCTAATCCGCGAAAAGATAACCAAAATAACAATCTCCCGGGAACCCCGGGGCTCCCGAGAACGGAATTTCCGTTGCAGGGCGTCAGACCGTCAACATCTCCTGAGGATGCCTCGTAGAGAGGCGAAGCACGTGTCGGGTATTGCTCTTTTGGTTATCTTTTCACGGATTAGCAAAGTAATACCAATTCTGGTTTTAATCAAAGTGTTCCTTATACACAGAAAGCATTTTTATTTTGCTGTCGAATTATTAGTTCTAGGGTTCGGAACCGAACCCATATAAGATCACTCGTACATCTGTCTGTCCGTCTGTTCGTCTGCGACAACCAATCTGCTCCAAAATGACTGGACCAATGCATAGAGCCGAAAGCCCGGAGCGTCCGATCTGTGCAATTATGTATGCTTTCTGGAAATTCCACAAAAATATCTACAACAAAAACAAAAATCGGCCGATATTCTTACCAATGCAGTTTCGTGGTCCTATTCCAAAAGGCATGTACGTCGAAGGTTTGATTTTGTGTTTGTTCACTTCGGAGAATCGCTCAGGGTCAAACTTCATGGGATCCGGGAAGTATTGAGGGTCGTAGTGGAATGCCGTTATGGGGATGGTGAGGCTTTCCCCGGCCTTTATCTGAAAGTTAGAGGTGTTGGTAATGTATTAAAAATGCAAAACCCATTATGAGAAAAATGTAGGTAAGTATTAGGTAAATAAAGCATATTGAGTAGAATGAGTAGGTACCTACTCATTCTACTCAATATGCTTTTATGTATATAGTTATGAAATATTGCGTTTATGTATACATTTATCATACAATTTATTTTTTAATAAAATGTAAGGAATCGAATGGTACCAAATTCTTTTATCTTTTTGTAAGTTGAAAAAGCAACGAGACTTTGAAGCCTTGTATATATCTTTTTAAATTTCATTTTCTATCCATTTAGCAAAATTTTGTTATAATAAAAAATCTGTCAATACCCCATTAAAAATAATCTTATTTTAAAATTCATTATTTTATGCTATGTGCTAATAATGATTATGATTGACAATTAATTTTAAGTAACTTACTATGTAATCGGTTGTTGCTTCGTCGTTAGGTCTTCCCAAATTGTAATCCTTGATGCAAAGTCTGTCAGTCGCTACTGCTGCAGGCCAGCGCCGTAATGTTTCTAGAAAACATAGTAAGGGGTCATCCATTAATTACGTCACACGAATTTCTAGGTTTTTTGACCCCTCCCCCCCCTCCTTGTCACACTTGGTCACATTTGGCAAACCCCTCCCCCCTAGTGTGACGTCACATTTTTTCTACGAAATCGCCAAATCGAATTAAGTAAGTACCTAAGTATAATAATATTTTATCAAAATATTTTTGATGATATAAATATTAGTAATTAGTAATTATATAAGCAGTGGTGGTCGAGTGGATATGACGCCCGACTTTCAATCCGGAGGTCGCGGGTTCAAATCCCGGCTCGTACCAATGAGTTTTTCGGAACTTATGTACGAAATATCATTTGATATTTACCACTAGCTTTTCGGTGAAGGAAAACATCGTAAGGAAACCTGCATACATCTGCGAAGAAATTCAAAGGTGTATGTGAAGTCCCCAATCCGCATTGGGCTAGCGTGGGGACTATAGCCCAAGCCCTCTCGCGCATGAGAGGAGGCCTGTGCTCAGCAGTGGGACGTATATAGGCTGAAATGAATGAATGAATGAATTTTATAACCCAAAACTGCTTAGGAAAGAAAATTAAACGAATAAAAACGATTATCGTTTTAAAAACTTGTTATTTAAATCTAAGAATGATAAAACGCTTAAATTGAATCTTGGCTCAAGATTTAAGAGCATTTAGGCCTTGCTTGAGTTAGGCTTATTCAAGGAAATATCCACCATGATGGAAGGAAGAATAAGTTGGAGGAGATTGTTTCTCATTACGCGTGCAAAGGATTGACCATTGTCAGCAGTGGGACATGAAGGCCCGGTTGCACCAACAACATTTAACAGTCTGATTAAAGTGATTAACGTCAAATAGCAGGAAAGTATTATTTTCCCATACAAATAAAAGCGAACGCTTTAACGATGACAGACGGTTTACCTGAAACCACCATATCCAGGTAAGTCATCCTCTGTATAGCCCCATAATCGAACTTGCCAGTCTTCTCCTGCTCCCTGATCTCCTTAACCAGTTTGTCTTGGACCTCAGGGTTGAGGGCCAGCTCGTACATGAGGAAGCTCATGGCTGTGGAGACGGTCTCGAAGCCGGCGAGGAAGAAGATGAATGCTTGAGCGGTCAGATCTGTGTCTGACCAGTCTGATGGATAAGAAATCAATTCAATGTTCAAATTCAAATTCCACATATTGCAAAATTTACACATTGCAAAAATACAGAAATTTCAATAAAAGCAGTACAGTGATCCCCACACAAGGCTCAGCCTACATCGTGGGAATCTTAGAGAAATACCGAATACTGATGCTGCGGCTATTATTTTAACAGCAGCAACCGTATCAAAAAGCGAGTTTTGTAAATTTCTGATGGCTGAACTCCAGTGAGTTTCATTTGAAACAAAACAACAAATACAAATGAAACTCTACCTCGATGCACAGATTTCTTCCCAACATCAGACTCTTCAACAGTCGCAAATCCGGCGTCAGCATCTTTCCCAGAATCGTCGTGAGTTAGTCGACCTGTAGACGAAAACAAACTAAAGTCATCATCTTTATTATCTTCCTCGCGGCATCCCGGCATTTTGCCACGGCTCATGGGAGCCTGGGGTCCACTTGACAACTAATCCCAAGAACGTAAGCACTAGTTTTTACGAAAACGACTGCCATATGACCTTACAACCCAGACGGAAAATTAGGCCTTATTAGGATAAGTCCGGTTTCCTCACGATGTTTGCCTTCACCTAAAAGCGACTGGTAAATATCAAATGATATTTCGAACATAAGTTCCGAAAAAGTCATTGGTACGAGCCGGGGTTTGAACCCGCGAACTCCGGATTGAAATTCGCACGCTCTTACCGCTAGGCCACCAGCGCTTTAGATACAAACTAAAGTGTTAGGACTAAAACAATGGCTATCTAATTCTCACATCATATTGACTGAATTCTTTGATGTAAGAGATAGGACGAAATTTTGACTTATAGCCCACTCCATACTCGTGTGCGAATCGCGCCGCGCAGCTGCGAACGCGAGTGTGGAGGGGGCTTATCAAGTGAACGCTAGGGCTTACCTTTCTTGGCTTCCATGAGGAGATGGATCATGTCCGGGCGCACGATGCCGTGTTGCTCGCGTTCCCTCATCGTGTCCCACACCAGATGGTTGAAGAAAGCTCTCGTGCTGTCCGAGAGAACCTTAATACCGAATCTCTACAAAACAATAAAAGAAATTGGTCATTTTAAGGATTCCGTACCTCAAAAAGAAAAAAACAGAACCCTCATAGGATCACTCGTGTGTCTGGCTGTCCGTCTGTCACCAACCGATCAAAAACCGTAATGTAATGAAACTCGCATGCGAGTTCTCGCATCGTCTAAATGAGTCCTTACTCTTTAAAATAAATCAAAGTCTTTTAGTCGAGGGCAGATCAAAGTCAAATGTGACGGACCATCATGAGCATGTCTGAACTTTTTGGGCCCTCAGCACAGGAGGCGTAGGCGTGTGAGCCGCGTCAGCGTGGTGTGAGCGACGCGTAGAACGAGAGCGCAACAGGCGCGTACAAGTTCAAACAAGAAGTCACACGAACCGTAGTCGTGGCGTAGCGTGAGACTCTGCCGTCATGACGACAAGCGTAAGCGTGAAGAATTTGTATGCATACAGAACTCTATACCTCTCGTAACATGCCACTCTCTCGCCACCCTGACGCGACGCTCACGCCTACGCCTTATGTGCTTTGCTACTACTACTACTACTCTCTTTTTGCATTATTGGTGGCTTCCGAAGTTTTGTTATTAAAATTACTACATTCTTATCCTATCTTGAATTTATCTTTTTTGCTAACCTTCATAAGCCCTGGGAACGCAGAGTGCCCAAAGAACTTGAGTATCTGAGTGAAGGTGTAGTTAGTAGCCGCGGCGCCCATCTTGAAGAACTCGTTATCGGGGTCGGAGTGTGAGTCGACGCGCAGTCCAAACGCACAGGACGCTATTACGTCGTTGGCGTAGCGAGTTGCGAGGGCCCGGACGTCTACGTCGATGTAATCACCTAGAAATTTTGAGGTGTGGGTTAGAGGAAATTTTAGTGACGGTCACAGTTAATCACTAGTAGCAACGCGCCAAAAGTATCCGCCATCCTGCGATCGTAAGTAGATCATGTCATGCCCCTAAATTTAAGTAGACATTAGTAATTACAGTTACAATTACAGTTTATGTTTATACCTAGAAATTTAGTAGCTTAATGTATCTGCCATCCTTCGATCGTAATGCCCCTAAATTTAAGTAGACATTGGTAATTACAGTCACAATTACAGTTTATGTTTATACCTAGAAATTTAGTTGCATTAATGTAGTGGGATACCTAGGTACCTATATTTAATTTTTATGATAATATATGTGTCATCAGATAAGTGTCAGTCATATGAACGGTTTTTCGAAGTCATAAATTTACCTACTACTAACTATAATGCTGCTTTCAAACAAACTTACGTCCGCTCTCTTTAAGTTGCTTCTTCAAAGACACCATCATCTGGTCTCCCACCTCCACGATTAACGGCAACATGTTCCTAATCTTGGAGCTGGTGAACGCCGGACTCATCATCGACCGCATGTCCTTCCATTCTTGACCTGAAAGTGGATTTGGTATTAATTTAATTTTTAGTGTTCCGTACAAAACTTTGTTCACGGAACACTTATTAACTAGCAGAAACGATGCTATTAAGTTTAGAATAAATTTAAATGTGGAAAAATTACTGTCCTGGGTCCTTGAACTCGTGGCCTTTGGATCGATACTCCAGCGACCTGCCATCTGAGCCACCATGACTCATTCATAGCCAGCAAATCTTTCCACCACATTATGGGTCAAGGGTACCCAAACGACATATACCGTAAGAGTGTTACACTTGTTAAACGGCTACCATACCATACCATACGGCTACCATATAGAAATATGGGAAAGAAAATATAATTACAGGAATGTTGACGAATCAGAACAGTCGGCCATATGACAATAATGGCAAGTTAAGAAGGTGACGAAATAGGATTGTGGACGAAGCGGTCCTAAGCCAAGTTGTAAAGGGGCCCACAATCCGCCGGACGGTATCGGCCTGTCAGTTAGAACAAAATTTTGACAGTTCCGAACAACTGACAGGCCGATACCGACCGGCGGACTGATAATCAGTGGGCCCCTTAAGTGAAATAAAAATACCTTTCAATGCAAATAAGGTCCTTCCAAAGATTGGGTCGACATCAGCGGAAGATAAAGCGTGATCCAGGAAGTGCTCGAAATCCTTAACGCCAACCTTCTTCACAAGTTCCAGGTCTTTGATAAGCACTGTAGGCTTGGTGAACTCGTATCTACCCACAAATCTGCAATAGCCAGTGAAATAAACATGAGACTAAGTAATATGGAAAGGAGTAAGGCATTTCAGGTTTCTCTCACTCTCTTATACAGGGTGGAAAGATAAGTCGGGCCCTGGAGGGAAACTACCTTAAATCCTTAAGCTGGCTCATTTTACTTAAAGGAGACATTCCTTTATTAAAAAAAAAAACAAAACTGCATTCAAAGTATTTGTCTTTTTTTCTTCAATTTGGCTTGTCTAAAAAAATCTTTAGTGCTAAATATTAGATGATATGTTGTACGACAGACGAGTGTAAGACCTAATGTTTCTTGGAGAAATGCTATCAGAATAAAATTGTGAGCTTTTATTTTTTGGAATTTTTTGTCGTTTCGATTCCCGGGCGAGGCAATCGAGTTTTAGAAAATCTTTGAATGCAGTTTTGTTTCTTTTAAAAAATTAAGGAATGTCCCCTTTAAGTAAAATGAGCCAGCTTAAGGATTTAAGGTAGTTTCCCTCCAGGGCCCGACTTATCTTTCCACACTGTATAGACCTATTAATAGAATCAGTCGATCAAATTGATCGCGACATTTGTGACCTCACGAAGTTGAAGGTGTCTTGAAGTATGGTAAACAAAAAAACCGGGCAAGTGCGAGTCGGACTCGCGCACAAAGGGTTCCGTACCATAATGCAAAAAAAAAACAAAAAAAAAGCAAAAAAAAAACGGTCACCCATCCAAGTACTGACCACTCCCGACATTGCTTAACTTTGGTCAAAAATCACGTTTGTTGTATGGGAGCCCCATTTAAATCTTTGTTTTATTCTGTTTTTAGTATTTGTTGTTATAGCGGCAACAGAAATACATCATCTGTGAAAATTTCAACTGTCTAGCTATCACGGTTCGTGAGATACAGCCTGGTGACAGACGGACGGACGGACGGACGGACGGACGGACGGACGGACAGACGGACGGACGGACGGACGGACAGCGAAGTCTTAGTAATAGGGTCCCGTTTTACCCTTTGGGTACGGAACCCTAAAAATTACAATTTTGACGGTGAAATATTGCGTTTATATAGGTATATTCGCTTGACTGTAATTTGATAAAATGTAAAGATATGGAAGTTTAAAAACTCAGAACTTTGTATCATTGAGGTCTTGTATATTTCATCATTTGGGTATATCCATGACAGAGAGTAAAAAACTTCGTGTTTTTTTTGTGGGTAAATCAATATTTTTTACTGACAAATTGTGTCTTGACATTATAAAGTAATGTATAAAAAACGCCTGTCACATATGTGTCACTGTGTTCTTTGAATATAACGCATTAAACATTATCATTCGATTTTGTAACAAAACTGGGTGAAAAACGGACTAAAAGATTACAAATTACCTAAAGTATTAATAAAGGATTCGGTAAGTACTTCAATGTTACTTCTAATACTGTTATTGCTGTATGTAAAACCATAAACGGATTTTTTTTTTTGAAACTGAGCATAAGGCTATAGCAGCTGGAAAGTCTATAGTCGTTATTTGAAACGAAAGTTACCATTATGCATTGTTTTTCAATTATATTAAGTTATATTAAACTGACCTTAATAACTCTCACGCAACTCTTTCATATCGTTAAGGCGAATGATATTGCGTTATTAATTTGCTACTTATAACAAAAGTATATTTTAAATTCACTTTTAAAGTTTGTAACCCAAGTTACCGGTAACTTGTGTTACCTCAATGTAACAACAGTTACCTTAATAATATGATATTTTTAGCAGTTAAAATGCCACTCAGTGCTGCTGAAAAGATGAAGAGAAGAAGGGAGAAGTTAAAGGAAAACGGTCAATATGAAGAATATAAAAAAAAAGTAAACGAGGCTGGGCGTAAAACAAGACAAAAGAAGAAGGAGAAATTCGAACGTTTACCGCCATCAAAAAAAGCAAAAGTAATTAAAGAAAATCGAAAGAAAATCAAAGAAAGGGTGGCAAAACATCGACTTTTAAAAAAACAGATTAATCAGCAGACTCTGAATGACACTTCTATCCGTTTTACCCCACAATCGCTTGGAAAAGCCGTAGCTCGTGCCCGTAAGGTATTACCTACTTGTCCCATGAAAAAACGATTGGTGCTTGAAAAACTTTTGGCTGAGTGCCCAAAGGAAAACGCCGAACTTTCACGTGGTGCATATGGACTGGACGGAAAAATAATAAATGATATACATACATTTTACCAACGCGAGGACATAAGCCGCCAAGCTCCTGGGTTAAAAGACTATATCACAGTTGGAAATGAAAGAGGAGAAAAAGAAAAAATACAGATCCGTCATTTGTATTCCTCAGTGAGTGAAACCTATGGTCTATTTGTGGAAGAGTTTGGCAACATTGTAGGACGTAGCAAGTTTGCTGAGCTTCGACCAAAACATGTTTACCTGTCTAATAAATTGCCACATAATGTTTGTCTATGCAAATACCATGAAAATTTCTCTCTGGCAGTTAATTCATTGCATCACGTGATAGGAAGTCCATACTACGATCATAATTTTTTAAATGGCTTCATTTGCACAGTTCCAACAAGAGCATGCTGGTTGAAAGACTGTAACAATTGCAAGGAAATGCTTAAAATTAAACTTAACGAGTATTTGGAATGTTGCGAAAACGTGGGTCCTGAGGTCGAAACTAGCTGGTTTGTATGGGCAAACCACAACGGCAAACTTAGTAAAATTCAGGTAATGGGCACAGTAAATGAATTGATCCAGCACATAGTCGAAATGGGTCCTAAGTTTTTTGAACATGCTTACATCAAACGGAATCAGGCGTCCTCCTACCATAATCACAAAACTGAAATTTCTAACACAACTGATTTTGAGAAAGTGCTGATTCAGGTGGACTATTCTGAAAATTACACGTGCGTAGCTCAGGATGAAGTGCAGAGTTTTCACTGGGTGCAGCCTCAAGTTACTTTGTTTACAGTATCTTTATGGATGACAGGTAAACAACATCCAATTGTTCTTGTGTCTGATGATCGTCATCATAATAAAAAGACAGCAATGGTTTACATCGACCGAATACTAGACGATTTACCAACAGACGTCAAGGAAGTGCAGTTGTGGTCGGACGGCCCAGCTTCCCAGTTTAAAAACAAATTTGTTATCGAATGTATTCAACAGCTGGAAAAAAAGCACAACCTTCACCTGATTTGGAACTACTTTGCCACCTCGCATGGTAAAGGCCCGGTTGATGGAATCGGAGGAGCATTAAAAAGGCTTGTACGTGGAAAGGTCTTGAAAAGGAAAGCAAATGTATTAAATGCTGAGCAGTTTGCTTCAGCTGCTAAAGACTCGGCGGTAAAAGTGGCAGTAGTTCCAACGGAGGAAATTGAAGCAAGAGCAGAACTTCTGAAACTAGAAGAATGCTTTTCAAAGGCTCCAGCTATTCCAGGAGTGTCGAAGTGTCACAAAGTGTTCTGGAAGGATAATAAACTCCAAAAGAGTCTTATAACCAATAATATCGAAGAATAAAACGATAAAAATATTACGGAGGAGAAGTACGAGAACAATCGTCTATTTTTTTTTAATTTTCATTATGTTTAAGTTAGTACCTATGCGTACTTAAATAGTATAATTAGAAGTAACAAAAGTTACTATTTCTAGGTAACGCAAGTTACCATACTAAAATATTTTTAAAATTTTTGCTTGTAATGTTTATTATTATTTCTTACCACATTAAAATACTTTGATTACTGACTTAACAGTTTTCATTGAAACAAAACCTAATTGATCGTAAATATCAGAGAAATATTCAATTACAGTAAGGTCTCAAAACGATGTGTCCATTTCGTGTAACACGAGTTACCACTACATTTTAGTGTGAACTTATGTGAGACTATTGTTTGGTTTTTGCTGATGTTAAATTAAACAAAAAGGGCGGTCCGATGTTGTATTTAAACGTACAAAAAAGAATTCGGATTGTTTATTAATGTACTCAAAAAATACATTTGTTTTGCAATGAAAAGTTCTAATTGTAACGTAAGTTATCATGGAATTACCCATTTCCATTTTTGTCTTCAATTTATTGTGACAAATTGTTCATTTTCTATGTATTAAACTAGATTTTGTTATGACATTCAACTTGTGTCATCGTCCCTACGTCCCTATGTAGTAGGTACTAGGTACAAACCTTTCGTTCGGATTCTCACTATACAATTCTCCAAAGAACTGCACTAAATGCTTCTTTTTGAACACGATGGGCGCCATATTGCCCAGCAGTAGGGTCGGAGGGTTATGTTTGACCCCATATCGACTAAACCGGGAGTAGATCTGCCGGAGATATAGGTATAATGCTGCTACGACGGCGGCGAGCCATATGAAGAGTATCATCGTCTGGGGAATGATAATTAATCTTGTTATTTTATTTTAATAAAAACTATTTGTTAGTGGAGTTAGACTAAGATAAGTCTGCAGCGATATCTGATATCGTACCTACAGCCTTGTTATGTAGCAGAAAGACAATTTTTACAACTGTTAATGAGCCTTCTTTATTTCATTATTTTTTTAATGTAATCAAATTTATTTAAATTGCTACCTTGTCAATAACGATGTAGTTATATCTAAAGAAACTGTCATTGGTATTTTACTTATTGACACATTTATTCACTCTTCTTAGTTAGGTATAGTCTGTATTTTTAAGTATTTAAAATTAATGTTGACATTGACACACTTTGCCCTGCAGAGGTAGTTCGATCCGCCTGTAATCTTATCGATGTGATAAATTGATAAAAAAATTGTCACTGACAAACAGGTGATGATAAACGTGTCAATAAATAATTAATTTAGACTTCAGACCAAACTATGTTTGACCCTGGGATAGTGTCACTGCAAGCAGCAATAACGTACGTACCTACCTATGAAATCCTTATGGCTCCTCTACACGATGGGCCAACGCCGGCCACTCCAAGGGACGCAGCCATGCGGTAGAATGAGATAGCAATATCACTTGCTCCCTCTAACGCATAAATGCGTCCCTTGGAGTGGCCGGCGTTGGCCCATCGTGTCGAGGAGCCATTACGGAATATTACGCAAAAATCTGTGTATACAGGGCGCTTAGGAACTACCGCGAATCACAAAAATCTAATTTTTCGAAATAACTCTTGCATAGTATTCAAGCGGTTGTGAGAGGCAGATAACGAAATTTCGATTGATGCGTTTCGCGGTAGACTCTCTGTCACCAAACCGCTTTGATAAATAAATAAATTATCGTCAAGGTATATACAAAACAAACTCACCGTTGCTGATGAAATCAAATGGTTTAGATATATATGGTTCTAATAACACTGCAAAATCTCTTTCAAATCGTTAGTAATTATAAATATTATTACTGACGCGCTAGTTCACAGATAAGTTAAGATAAGATACGCTAAATCACTTAAATTAATGCAATTGCTAGCCTAACGTTCGTCGGAGTTAAAGGCTAGAAGACCACTGGTATTTAATCGTACGCAGATTATACAATTTATACAAGTAGATAAGATGTTTGGACAATCATCATTACACGCAACTCTACGGGTATCGTATCTATAAACTTAGGTAGATCGATAGATAATTCATTTATTCATACCCAAAACATACATCGGCATCGCATTGACATTAGGCGGTCTAGATAAACACGTGCAACCAACTTAATTACTAAAGAGAAGGCGCGGGCCAGTAGGTAAGTACATTACATGAAATATTATTATGCAACGCTTAAAATAAATTCAAAAGTGGTAGAATTACTGTGTTTGTTAGACTTGAACTCACGGCATCTGAATCGATACTCCAGCGCTCTGTCATCTGAATCACCAAGACGTTATCCTAGCATCGTTCGCAGACGTTTTTGCATGTAAAATTTAGATTATGTAACGTTTATTTTAAACACGGTGTAAAAAATATAAGAAAAACGATTGTGCAATTTGTGAATATAATATATTTATTTTTTATACCTACATATAAAGACTTTGACGTGCAATAATACTTAAACTACAAGTTCAAATTGAATGTTATTGGGAATATATTATCTAAATCCTGCCCATAGGATAGAAAGTAAATTACGTTCACGACAACGTTTATGTCAATGCCAAACTGATGGTAGCCGATGGTAGGTAGTACTATAAAGGATTACTACTACAACTACTACAACTACTACAACTACTACTACTACTACTACAATATTGTACATACTTAATTTATAACCCATCAACGTAAAACTTATTATCAATACTGAAAAAATACTACGAGTACATTCAACTTATTTTATCTGCTAAATATCATAACACGAACGTTCTTATAGAGATAGTAGATAATGTAGATATAGATTGTGTCATTAACAATGACACGTGAATTTGACAAATCTAACCTTTAACCGCATGACAATACGAACCAAAGGCACATGTCTGCGTGAATGCCACGATCTATACTGATGTAGAGCATAATTATTTTCCATCGTTTCCTTTTCCTATTCCTTTAATGGCTCCTCTACACGATGGGCCAACGCCGGCCACTCCAAGGGACGCAGCCTTGCGGTAGAATGAGATAGCAATATCACTTGCTCCCTCTAACGCATAAATGCGTCCCTTGGAGTGACCGGCGTTCGCCCATCGTGTAGAGGAGCCATAAGGTTAACCTCTAGCCGCCCTTACGTCAAACCTAGCCAAGTAAAATGAAATTTTATTTTGTCAACACAAAGTTCAAATTAGAATGGAACAGGAGACCTTTTTATAGGTCTCTGGGCGGCTAGAGGTTATGCCAACAAACTACGTCCATGGTGGAAAACCTATGCACGAGCTAGAAAAGCTTGACAGTTGTCAACCCCATTCTTCCGTGGTCTAAACCTAAGCCAGTTGCCTCCAGTCACAGTCATTCGGATGCCATCTTGTGCAGACAGAGTGATCGGGATAACCGTCTTCTCGCAGGGCGTGACTTCCATATGGAGTAGAAGTTGATACGCCATCACCTTTATCTCGCAGAGGGCAAATCTTGATGCTGTTTTAACCAAAAAATAAGTTAGGGATAAGCTTAGAATTTAGGGCAACGGAATGTTGGGGGTTAGCCAAGTGAATCATTAAAAATATGATACATATTAACAGGGGGCTAAAGTAAAATTGTAGTTTATATATTGAATCTTGACACGTTTTAAACGAAGAGGATAAGACATGAAAAAAATAACATGGAAACTAAACTATATTTGCAAGGGCAGACCCCAAACAAAACTTTAAAGGGTTAAATTTGGCTTTATAGGAAAAAATCACGAAAATCAACTTTTTTTATTTATTTTCAGTTGAATCGTTTACCAGTATACTATAGCAATATTTAATATAAAATAACTAGTCTTTTTCGCTCCTAATTCTTCTAATCACTACACCTTATAAAACAAAGATTATAATGGCCCTTTACACCTTACAATAATTATATGAATTTGTACGGTATCTTAGAGGATATCGTAAATAAAAAATTTGGCACGAAAAATTCAACGTGACTCGATTCGCAAATGCGACAACTGGTGCTAGTCGCATTTTTCATATGCCAATATCCAGAGAAGAAAACGGGGACTTTGTTTGTGTGAAGAACCTGCGTCCCCTTTTTTTATTGAGCAATGATTTTCAAATGTTTGACAAAATGGAAACTTAGTTTCTGTTTACCCACCAATGCAGTTCCTGGGTCCCAATCCGAAGGGCATGTAGGCAACAGGGTCAATTTTGTGCTTGTTTTCTTCGGAGAAGCGTTCAGGGTCGAACTTTTCAGGGTCCGGGAAGTATTTGGGGTCGCGGTGGTACGCCCACATCGGTATTTGTACTGCTTCTCCTTTGCGAAGCTGTAGAAAAAAATATATCAAGAGTTGCTGTTAGAAAGCTCTTTTTAAAAAGTTTAATGCCCTGAACTTGTCTTGTATTTATATTTACGTGCAAGCAAAATTCGTATTAAGCAATCCTGAGCTATTTGCAAAACGATCCCAAAATCCAAGACTCAGGGACAGAGATGTATGTCGAGTAAAACAGCAGTTTGTTAATTCAGCCCTGTAGGTACAACAAAAAGTGTTTCATGATGTCAGGAAAAGTATATAACAATATCCCCTAATTTTTGTACCACATTTCTGGCAAATAAACGATATTTCTATTTCTAGAAGTATGATAGAAGTTAGTAGTCAAGCTTTATTTTAAATACTTACGATAACATCGTTGGTAGCTTTGTCGTTGGGTTTCCCCAGGTTGTAGTCTTTGACACAAACACGGGTCTGCGATATACTACCAGGCCACTTGCGAAGAACCTCTGAAAATTATAGAATTTGATCAAAGTTCAAAGCAAATAGATGTTTACAGAAGGTTTTGTGGAAGCGGCGCAAACGGCGAAACTAATGCCAGGGTAGCGTAGCGTCTAGTATTTTTTTTTTATTATGAATGGGCTTACTCATGGCCACAGACCACACATGACACAGACATGAGACATGAGACAGAGATGGTATTACAATGATAACTACGATTCTTATTTACATTAAATTACTGCCCGACTTAAAAAAATAATACTTTTACTTCATTTTAACATACATATTTACGTGGAAAATGATACAATTATCTTCCAAAACTTTGTCAAGTGTAGCACCAATAAAGTTACAGTACCTAGGTTAGAGTTCGTGTCAGCTTTGCCTAGAACGTGAATGTCATGTAACACATATTTACTTGCTTACAGATTGGAAAACTTACAATAAAAACCTTACCTGATATAACCATATCCAAATAGGTCATATGTTGCACTGAATTATAGTCCATCTTCCCGTTCTTCTTTTCATTCTCCCGGATCTCCTGGAACAGCTTCTCCTGGCAGTCAGGGTTGACGGCCAGCTCGTAGAGGAGGAACGCCATGGTTGAGGCAACGGTGTCGTAACCGGCGAACAGGAAGATCACTGCCTGGGCCACTAGATCAAAGTCGCTCCAGACTGGGAAGAATAAATTACGTAAAAACATGTCCACAATGTGTCCACAACGTCAACAAAAGTCTCGGTTTCAGTCCACTTCTTAACAGCAGCAGTTAGCAAAGCAAATCATACACGATTCAAAAAGTTTTTAGCATGAGTTAAAGGTTATGCGACTTTCTTGTAAATATCAGAAAATAAACAAACTTTTAAGCCTTTTCGGCAAGATATAACATTCCACTTCTTTGAATTTATATGATGAAAGCCATATAACGAGGTATCTACTCGTTAACTTCAATAAGGTGGCGCAGAAAAGATACCAGTTTCCCGAACGTTCTGACCCACACTCCGAGCAACTCCGAGGAAGACTATACATCAAATACCAGCACCTCTAGCACAAGTTGATAAATGGTCGCAGTTTTCATAAGGCACACACAACCGTATCTATACAGGGAAATATATCTAATATCCCAACAGAATATAACTTAAAGCAACATATGGGATGTCTTTTCTGCTGAGAATTGATATACATAAGATTAGTTCTTCTGGAACTAGGAGGGTATTCATACCTGTTTTATTTTTAACTTTTCCAACATCAGACTCCTCTACTGTAGCAAAACCGGCATGGTCGTCTTTTGTAGTCCTTGTGTCATGCGTCAGTCTTCCTGAAATATAAAAAATAATACAGGGAGTCCAGCAACAGATTCTCGATTTCAAATTGGAATAATTCCCTAACTCGAAGTGCGAGGGACACGCGGGGGTAGGTATTTGTTTTGTGAGTGTTGCGGATTAATTATCGACAATGGATCGCTGGCCTAGGCCAGCAAAGCAGCGAGCATAATATTATGCTATTGAGGCGTCTCTAACCAAGAGATTTTCATTTACCACAAGACTCAAGTTTTGCATTAATTTCGGATTTGTGGGAACCATGTAGGCAATGGCGAAGGTTTGCATTAAAAAATGTGACTTTCGAAAAATGAAATCCGCATTCATCTTTCTATAATAGTTTTGAATTAATTATGTTTTAGTTTTATTTTATCAAATTTTAAAATGAATATGTAAATTGTGTGTGAAAAGCTTAACCAGTTATGCAAATACCTTTCTTGGCTTCCATGAGTAGGTGGATCATGTCTGGCCGATAGATTTTTTGCTCTTCGCGTTGTTTTATGGCTCCCAGTACCACGTTTGTGAAGAAATCTATCACCTTCTTTGAGAACACTGTCAGCTGTAGAACCTACAATAATAATATTGCTTCTTTAAAGTAACTTAGAAGTATCTAAACTATCTAATGGGCCTATTTTATTTTGTCAAATTAAATTTAGGAGACATAATGTGCCGGCGGCCGCTTAGTGCCGATGATATTGAGTTCGGCCACTAACACCTCGAATTCGGCATTTTTCCGGAATTTCCAGGTGCCGTCATCTTTCTGAATAGGTCCCAGGATCTTGCGAAGAACTTTTTTCTCCGTTACCAGGAGCTGACATTCTTCTTTCAGCGAATCGTTTTATCGTCGGTTATAAAGAAAGCCCGGTTATAAAGTTATGGACCCGGGTATGTCCTTAAACTACGTCCAAACCAGCGGTGGTAGGTCCCGCAAGGGGCCGCCTGGTTTGCTACCACCCTCCCGCCGGAGTCAGGCGCCAAGCAGCCTTGCTGCGTTTCGTCTATGTGCGGGAGTACCAGTGCCTTTGGGGGATGATTGGCTGTCAGTTGTGTTGCATAATGCCGGTTTTTGGATTCCTGAGTGACGTCGGGCCGAGCGGCTCACGCTGGAGGGTAGCGGGATCCGAGGCACGGTCTTGCCGGTGGCCGACCGCAGGAAGTTGGGGGCCCAATTGTACGACAGCCACGTGCGAGAGGCTGCCCCGCCACCTAGCGAAAAATCCTGGAATAGCTCCACCGTGCCAGTTGGCGACTGGACGGGAGGACCCGGTGGGTTATTTTCAGGGGGGCTCGGGCGTCCCCGCAGTCTCCAAGTGAGCTCCTCATTGTCCGGATTAGCTCAAGTGATCCAAATGGTAAACGCAACACCTCGACAGGCATTTTTTCACCCATCCCACACTCCACAAATATGAAATTGAAAAGAAAAAAGAATAGGGTTAAACACCGGCTGCACTTCCTTCCATTGAAAGTGCACCTCACCAACATCAGGGGGTTGCACTCAAATATCGATCCGGTCCACCACCATCTTGAAACCGAAAAACCGCACCTATTCTTTTTGACGGAGACGCAAATCAAAACCCCAGCGGACGCGTCGTACCTCAACTACCCAGGCTACTCACTGGAACATAAGTTCAGAGCACGTGCTGGGGTCTGTGTGTACGTCCGCGATGACATTTGCTGCAAGCGTCTCCGTTGCTTTGAGGCTGCCGGGTTTTCCACTTTGTGGATTATGGTTGACTCGGGCTCAGAGAAAACTCTGTATGCCTGTGTCTACCGATCGCACAGCGGAAACCAGGAGACAACTAGGCTCTTTGACCACCTTACTGAGATGGCAGATAAAGCCCAACAGCGGTACCCTGCGGCTCAACTCGTATTCCTTGGGGACTTTAACGCCCACCACGAGGAGTGGCTGTTCCCGTTCAAGAATACTTGCCACGCTGGGAGGGAAGCGCGCAAATTTGCTGTATCCCTAAACCTTACCCAGCTGGTAAATGTTGCGACGCGGATACCGGATGTTACTGACCATACACCCAATTGCCTTGACCTTCTGCTGACAACTGATCCAGACAGGCACTCGGTTTCAGTCTCAGCTCCGCTAGGATCGTCCGATCACTGTCTAGTGAAATCCGTGTCGATCCACTCTCCTCCTGATCTCTGCCCTAGGGGCACGAGGAGAGTATGGCGATACGAGTCAGCGGACTGGGATGAGATGCGGCATTTCTTTGCGTCTTTCCCCTGGCGGCAGGTCTGTTTTTCTTCGGGTGACCCCTCGTGTTCTGCTGAGGCTGTTGCGGATGTGATTCGGCAGGGAATGGAATATTTCATTCCGTTCTCCGACCTATCGCTCGATCACAAGACCCGAGCATGGTACAATTCGGACTGTGCTCGAGCCGAGGCCCTTAAGCAGTCTGCATACCAGGCTTGGGTATTAGCCCGCGATACCAAAGCTGGCGCACAGAGGGTTCGCGCGAGGAAAAAAGCCTTTAACTCAGCTGCCAAGTCCTGCAAACGGGTGCTTCGAAAGGCTCGATTCGACCACGTCAGTCGAATAGGGGCCAAACTCGCCTCCTACCCTCCTGGTAGCAAGCGGTTCTGGTCCCTGTCGAAAGCGGTCGAATCCAACTTCTGCCGACCCACATTGCCACCTCTGCAGAAACCTGATGGGACACTGGCCCACTCCGCGACAGAGAAAGCAAACTTGTTTGCTTCTCTGTTTGCGAGCAATTCACGTCTAGACGCAGGCTCAAAACTTCCACCTACGCTACCTCAATGCAGTTCCTCTATGCAGAGAATTGCTATTCATCAAAAAGAGGTACGCCGAGCTCTGCAGAATCTTGACGTGAATAAGGCCAGTGGACCAGACGGTATACCTGCACGTGTACTAAAGCAGTGTGCGCCTGAGTTGTCTTCTGTACTGACACGCCTGTACCGCCTCTCTCTCCAAACAAGAACGGTGCCGAAATCCTGGAGGCTTGCAAACGTGCAGCCAGTACCCAAGAAGGGTAGTCGTGCTGATCCCTGCAATTACCGACCAATCGCCATTACCTCCATGCTCTGTAAAGTCATGGAAAGGGTACTTAACGGCAAGCTGCTGGCATACCTCGAAGCAAATGATCTGCTCAGTGACCGTCAATATGGCTTTCGCCGAGGTCGGTCTACTGGGGATCTTTTAGCGTATGTCACGCACTGCTGCGGCGAGGCCATCGAGAGGAACGGTGAAGCGCTTGCTGTTTCACTGGACATCTCGAAGGCCTTTGACAGGGTTTGGCACGCAAGTCTCCTTAGCAAGCTTCCTGCATACGGCATCCCTGCTGACTTTTGTAGCTGGCTATCTGATTTCTTGAGTTTTTTTTTTTTTTTTTTTTATTATGCATGGGTTTACTCATGGCCACAGACTAGCCGAGGCGTAGACGTGGCCTGCGATGGAGCGAGCTCGCCCAGAAGGTGCCTGTTCACTCTTGATTTGAAGGTTGCCGGGTTATAAGAGCACGGAAATATAGACGCCGGCAAGGAATTCCATTCCTTGGCAGTGCGCATAAGGAAAGTAGAAGTGAACGGTCGATCAGAGTAGTTATTGATGGCTGCTCTTCAGACCTCATGGCCATTGACGCCGGTGTTCCTCAGGGGTCTGTTCTCTCCGCAACCCTTTTCCTGCTCCACATTAATGACATGCTGCAACCCAGCATTGTAGGTTATGCAGATGACAGTACGGTTGTTGAGAGATATTTGGCTGGTGCAGGGGACAGCAGGGAGGATATACGTTCACAGAGAGAGGCCATGGTTGAGCGAATGAACTTGACCCTTAGTCTCGTTTCCCAGTGGGGTGATGACAATCTGGTCACGTTCAATGCCTCCAAAACGCAGACGTGTCTATTTTCCGCAAAACGGAGTCCATTCGACCTGACTCCTTCTTTCCGGGGTGCATCTGTACCTATTGCCGACAGCCTGGAACTCCTCGGCATGGAGCTGAGTTCAGTCCTCAGCTTCGGCAGCTTCATTGAGTCTAAAGCACAAACTGCGGCCAGAAAGCTGGGCGTCCTAAATAAGGTGAAGCGATACTTCACACCTGGACAGCTTCTAACACTTTACAAAGCTCAAGTCCGGTCGTGTATGGAGTATTGCAGCCACCTGTGGGATGGCTCAGCTAAATACCAACTCGCCGCTTTGGACTCAGTGGAGCGCAGAGCCAGGAGGATGATTGGCGACAAGAAGCTAACGGCTAAGCTTCAGTCTTTGGCCCATCGGCGGAAAGTCGCCAGCCTGTCGGTATTCTACAGGTTGCACTTCGGGGAGTGTGCCCAAGAGCTACACGAGCTTATTCCACCGTCCCCATTCTACCATCGGACTTTTAGACGCACGGCCGGTTTCCATCCTTACTTGGTAGATATTCCACCAATTCGCACGAAGCGCTTTGCTTCTACTTTCCTTATGCGCACTGCCAAGGAATGGAATTCCTTGCCGGCGTCTATATTTCCGTGTTCTTATAACCCGGCAACCTTCAAATCAAGAGTGAACAGGCACCTTCTGGGCGAGCTCGCTCCATCGTAGGCCACGTCTACGCCTCGGCTAGTCTGTGGCCATGAGTAAGCCCATTCATAATAAAAAAAAAAAAAAAAAGGCCACAGACTTCGTTGGTTCGGTCACCTACTCAGAATGGGAGAGGATTGGCTGTCAAGAGGGCATTCTTGGGATGACCCGGTAGGTCGGCCCAGGTATCGCTGGGAAGACAGTGTGACGGTGGATCTGCTTCAGCTTCGCGTCAGTAACTAACAGAAAGTTGCGCAGGATCGGGACAGGTGGCACGCTCTCGTTTCAGAAGCCAAGATTATCTTTGGATCGCTGAGCCAAAATAGTTAGTGTTAGTGCAGGCAGACACAAAATGATGGGAAAATTCGAACGTCAGTGTTGATGGGCGAAATAGGAGAAGCTTATGCCCAATTTTGGAACCCTAAAGTATGCTAACAAAAAACTTACAGGCATAATCCAAGGAACAATATTGAATCCCAAGAACCTCATCTTAAATATAAAAGTCACGGTGGTGAGCTCCTTGCCCATTTTGAAGAAATCGTTATCTTCGTATTGGGAGTTGACGTCGAGACCGAAGACGCAGGTGGCTATCACATCGTTGGCAAAGCGCCTTGTCAAATCCTTAGCTTGGAGGTCGATGTAGTCAACTAAAACAATGACACAGTGTTGTGCGATACGACCGATAAATATCGAAATAGAACTTTACCTTTACCCTGTGCAAATAACGCGGGGTAAATATATTCTAAGGCCATCAACAATTTACCTTCAGACTGTTCGACCTTAGTCTTCAGAGCCCTGATCATCTGGTCCCCGACTTGGACCATGAATGGCACCATCAGTCGGATCTTGGAGCTGGTGAAAACTGGACTGAGGGCACAACGCATTTCTTTCCATTCGTCACCTGCACATAATATTAGCGATAAGGGATAAATAATATTTAGGAGCATTTCTATGAAGGTCAGCTTTGGTTTTTACTATTTGCTCCTAATAAAAAAAAAAAAGTTCAAAAACTATAACCCGACTACTGCAAATCGCGCTCTAAAAAGTATGAAACAAGATAGAATTCTTATCTAAAAATTATCGAACAGGGAATATTATAAAAGTTACCATTTTTTCAGTAAAAAAATACCACGTAATATAATTTACTATTTTTTTTATATATTTACAGAGATTCAGAGGATCGCCGTGGTCCTATGCCACGATTATAAACTTTAAGGTAAAGTGGCATACGACCACGGCTATCCTCTGAATCTCTGTAAATACATATATAAAAAAAATAGTAAATTATATTACGTTGTATTTTTTTATTGAAAAAATGGTAACTTTTATAATATTCCCTGTTCGATAATTTTTAGATAAGAATTCTATCTTGTTTCATACTTTTTAGAGCGCGATTTGCAGTAGTCGGGTTTTAGTTTTTGAACTTATTTTTTATTTAATTAATTTTGGGGTCATGATTTCGTTACTAACTGAAGTCACTTTTGCGAGGGCGTCCGCAGTACAGAAATGCATGCAGAGAGTCGCATATATCGGGCTACGCCCGACTCCTTTGGTATGAGGGCGCCGAAGGCTCCCGTCTTTGGAACGCGTACGTCGGGCTACGCCCGACTCTTTTAGTATGAGGGCGCCGAAGGCGCCCTGCTTTGGAACCAGTACAGCGAGCCTAGTATGTCGAGCTGCGCCCGACATTTTTAGTATGAGGGCGCCTTCGGCGCCCGGCTTTGGAACGCGTACGTCGGGCTGCGCCCGACTCTTTTAGTATGAGGGCGCCGTCGGCGCCCGGCTTTGGATCACGTACGTCGGGCTACGCCCGACTCTTTTAGTGTGAGGGCGCCGAAGGCGCCCGGCTTTGGAACGCGTACAGCGAGCCTCGTACCTCTTTTAGTATGAGGGCGCCTTCGGCGCCCGGCTATGGAACGCGTACGTCGGGCTACGCCCGACTCTTTTAGTGTGAGGGCGCCGAAGGCGCCCGGCTTTGGAACGCGTACAGCGATCCTCGTACGTCGGGTTGCGCCCGACTCTTTTAGTATGAGGGCGCCGAAGGCGCCCGGCTTTGGAACGCGTACAGTGAGCCTCGTACGTCGGGCAGCGCCCGACTCTTGTAGTATGAGGGCACCTTCGGCGCCCGGCTTTGGAACGCGTACGTCGGGCTACGCCCGACTCTTTTAGTGTGAGGGCGCCGAAGGCGCCCGGCTTTGGAACGCGTACAGCGAGCCTCGTACGTCGGGCTGCGCCCGACTCTTTTAGTATGAGGGCGCCTTCGGCGCCCGGCTTTGGAACACGTACGTCGGGTTACGCCCGACTCTTTTAGTGTGAGGGCGCCGAAGGCGCCCGGCTTTGGAACGCGTACAGCGAGCCTCGTACGTCGGGCTGCGCCCGACTCTTTTAGTATGAGGGCGCCTTCGGCGCTCGGCTTTGGAACCCGTTCGTCGGGCGTAGCCCGACTCTTAGTATGAGGGCGCCTGCGGCGCCCGGCTTTGGAACGCGTACGTCGGGCTACGCCCGACTCTTTTAGTATGAGGGCGCCGAAGGCGCCCGGCTTTGGAACGCGTACAGCGAGCCTCGTTCGTCGGGCTGTGCCCGACCCTTTTAGTATGAGGGCGCCGCTTTGCCGCGTACAGCGAGCCTCGTACGTACAGCGTGCCTCGTACGTCTCTTGTAGGGAATGTAGGGCTGTTTCCTACATTTTGGCTGATCTGGACTTCTATACCTATTCACTTTATAAAATATTGCAGATCATTAAAAAACACCATGTATATTAGTGGCAAACAAATTTCTTTTGCAAAAACCTTCTTGTATCGCCTTAATCGGGTAATACGCGGATAGAATTCAGAGCGCTTATAGATTCGTAGTTCGAATTACCTACCCGATAAATTAATGTTTTATCGGGTTCATGTAAGCAAAGCCGGGTGCAAAAGCTAACAATATGTACATATTTGAAATGTGCTAATTGAGCTCTTTCAAATGACATACAACACGCCATCATTACTTATTTTTATTTTTTTGGTTCGTGCCTTTATGACCTCTAGAGGGCGCCGTGTTCCTTTTTTTGTGACGTCATATAGCCTATAACCAGCGGACGCTTAAGACGATTCGAATGACATATCGTTTGTCAAATTATAATGCGTACTTTAGGAGTTCTGAGGGAACAAATGAACATACATACATACATACCGGTCAAAATCATAACCCTCCTTTTGCGTTGCCGTAGTCGGGTAAAAATAACAAATTAGAAACAAAATATGTTGACTGTTGTCGTACTTACGTACAAACTAACGAACGTTAAACAAAAAGTTTGTTAGTTGTTTTATTGGTATTGTGTTGTTGTGTATTGTTGTTGTGTTGTGTTATTTATTGCTGTGTGGTAATATAGTGGGTATACCTTTCAAGAAAAAAAGCATTCTGTTAAAGATAGGATCTCGCTTGGCGTCGACAGTTATTCGGTCGGCGAAGTGGTTAAAGTCTGTAACAGTGATCCTCTTCAAGAGTTTAAGGTCCTTCACTATGACGAACGGAGTCAGGAATTCATAGCGACCCACCAATCTGGAAAAAATAATAAACTCTGGGAACAATGTTACCGTAAAAGTATAAAACTATGCCCTTTAACATAACTTTGCCCACCGCGTCACAGATCAGTAAAAGCGAAATTAGTACATAAAAGTACCCAAATACACAGGTACACAAATACACTTTCTGAGGAAAGTGAAGAAACTCACACATGCGACTAGGGTTGATTTAGACGGCGCGCGAACTCGCATGCAATTTTAGTTACATTGCGGACTGTTGGTTACGTCCAATTCAACCGACCGATCAAAACCCGCAACGTATTGAAACTCGCATACGAGTTCTAGCATCATCTAAATGAGCCCTTATGCGGCAAGAAGTACCGTGCAGCGATAGGCTTGTAGTATAACCATAAGCGGGAATGCATTGGCCATCTCAACCGCTCTTGACACAGAGTTGCAACAACAATTATTTATTGTTATAGCAGCAACAGAAATACATCACATCATCTGTGAAAATGTCAACTATCTAGCTATCACGGTTCATGAGATACAACCTGGTGACAGACAGACAGACAAACGGACAGTGGAGTCATAGTAATAGGGTCCCGGTTTTACCCTTTGGGTGCGTGCGTGGGTTTTTACCTCTCTTGTGGGAATTTCTCGTACGCGCGCATGACGATGTCAGAAACGTGCTCCTTCGAGAACAGCACGCCGGCCATGTCTCCCAGCAGCGGGACACAGGGGCCATGCTTGATGCCGTGGTAGGACAGCGTGGTGTAGCTACGATAGTGGCAGGTACTTGCGCCCATAAAATGTATACATATATAAGTACCTACTTGTTATTATAAATGCAATGTGACTCTGTATGTCTGTCTGTCGATCTGTCTGTCAGTATGTCTGTCTGTCTATCTATTTGTCTGTATGTCTATCTGTCTGTCTAGCTATCTATCTGTTAGTCCGTCTATCGGTCTGATGTTTATCTATCACGACATTCGAAATGTTAAAGTAACTCTTTTTGTTATCTGCGTCTCTTTCGTAAAAACAAGCGCTTGTGCATTGACAAAAAGTACCACCATTCACCTCTCTTGTGGGAATCTCTCATACGCGCGCATGACGACGTCAGCAACGTGCTCCTTCGAGAACAGCACGCCGGCCATGTCTCCCAGCAGCGGGACAAAGGGGCCATGCTTGATGCCGTGATAGGAGAGCGTGGTGTAGTTACGGTAGAGCCAGGTGCCGAATGCGCAGACAGTGCCGATGAGGACGTAGATGAAAAACATGGCTGGAACTGCTGGAAGAACGGTGGGAATAAGAAAAATAAGACCAGTGCCAGCCACTATAGCAGTATAATTTTATAGATATTGTCCACAAGCCTTGCGTTTACCCGAAGCTGGTTCGGAGTAAAACACAACTTTAGGCAATCTTGATGGTGGCATGCGCACAAGGTGTCCACACCAACGCAGTTTAAAAGTTTAAAACAAAACTCTGTTTCGCAAGTCACGTTGCGCGTTCGAGAGATTTGTCCGGGTGTCGTCGTCGACGGGAGGACATCATAATTAGGGTTCCGTAGCCAAATGGCAAAAAACGGAACCCTTATGGATTCGTCATGTCTGTCCGTCTGTCTGTCCGTGTATGTCACAGCCACTTTTTTCCGAAACTATAAGAACTATACTGTTGAAACTTGGTAAATAGATGTATTCTGTGAACCGCATTAAGATTTTTACACAAAAAAAGAAAAAAAAAACGATAAATTTTGGGGGTCCCCCATACTTAGAACTGAAACTCAAAAAAAATTTTTTCATTAAACCCGTATGTTGTAGGGTATCTATGGATAGGTCTTCAAAAATGATAGGTGAGGTTTCTAATATCATTTTTTTATAAACTGAACAGTTTGCGCGAGAGACACTTCCAAAGTGGTAAAATGTCTGTCCCCCCCCCCCCCCTGTAACTTCTTGAACCTTTAACCTGAACGAGATCTAGTAAGTAGTTTTTTTTTAATACGTCATAAATCGTAAAGCGAAATGTTATTATGTTACTTGCTGTTACGGAACCCTTCATGGGCGAGTCCGACTCGCACTTGGCCGCTTTTTTTATAGCTAATGATACAGCCCAGCGACGTCACAAGCAAAATTTTTAATCATAAATATTTTTGGAGAAAAAACGATAAAACTCCTTTTTGTGGCGCGTGATATCCTTATCTCCTTACGCAAGTTTCACGTGGCGTTTTGTTTTTTCTAATTATCTTTTTGTCCTTTACACTTCTACTTAAACATTATCAAGCATATTGTGTGATCTAAAAGTATTCAAGTTTAGGATAAATGTGACGTTTCACGGCTAAAGGTACCTTATGGCGGCTGGCGCTTACGTCGCATAGCACCGCAATAATATTGGTGCGGCGTTAATAATAGCGTAAGCGCCAACCGCCATAACACCTTACCTGCCTGTACCGGTACCTTTACCCGTGGGACGTCACAAATGATTTTTGATTTTTAGTAAAACGTACTGCAAGTCCTTATTAGTTTCCTGCTACTGAAAGGTTGTCTGGAAGAGATCATTGAATCACTCACCTTATTTGGTCGAATAATCAAACGACACGTTTCTATCCAAATAAACGTTTTATCTATATATTTATATATCTATTTTGAGAATCCTCAAGAGGCGCACGGACTATACCGAGACGCGCCCCGTGTACACGAATATAATAAAATAAATAATTTTAATAATTTGGACCGATCGAAGTGGCGTGCTCTTGTGTTGGAGGCCAAGACTCATTTTGGGTCACCGCGCCAACCAAGTAAGTAGTAGTAAATAATTTTAATATATTCGAGTTTCACAGGAGTTTTATGGTTAAAATTCTCGTGTATCATAAAAGTAATTTTATGGTTCAACTTACGTATTTTTTATACCTCTACATATAATTATCATTTAAGTCGTATATCACGTATTCTTGTGTTTAAAGGATGACTCACGCTAGACCGGGCCGGGCCCGGCCCGAGGCGTCTGACAATTTCGACAAGTGGTGACTTCCATTCCATAGCACACGAAGCGCCGGAAGCTCTGGCCCGGCCTCGGCCCGGTCTAGCGTCAGTCATCCTTAATAATCATCATTATGTATGAGGCCAATTCGAACATACACCTGATATCAAACCGATATTTTAATAATACTGGAATCATATTCGTTAACTGTCACTCGTGCGAATCTCTCTTTCGCACTAATACATGTGCGGACATGTCTGACAACAAATGAATGCACGACAGCTGAGGGCGGTTACAGACTAGCTATTATTAGTTAACATCTAAACATGTGTTGTATTCAAATTATCTAACAATACTGTAGTATGTGTCTGACCATGGGGCTTTAATTCCAGGGCTTGATTATATTCGCTAAACTGAGCTACTTTTACTACGGGACCAAGCCTAAAATCGGAGAAAAAATTTTAGCTTTTCCATAGAAAACGTCGACATCTGTTCAGCCAAAATGTATGAAAAAGTAAAAAAAATCGGGATTTCGGGGTTGGTGCCATAATAAAAGTAGCTCAGTTTAGCGAGTAGAATCGAGCCCTGGATTTAAAGCCCGATGGTCAGTAACACTCTGTATACGAAATTCCATTCGTAGTGTTTTATAATTCTGATAGGTGTAGTTATGCATTGAAGGGCGAAGGCCAAGTGTGTGGCAAAATCGCTACTGTTGATGTACCTAGTTAACCTAAATAAAGAAATATAAATAAAACATAAATAATAAAGAACTTCGTTTATTTCAGACTTAGGTACGAGTACCTATACATTATTATCTTATACAAACTAAAAGTCATAATTTCTAATAGTTATTTATTTTATTATATTAAGTTTTTTTCATTATTCAGTACCTAAATGGCAACATACGTGATACATGATAATTCAATAATAACTTAAGACTTGCTTAAATCCTAGTCAAATATACCTATAATAGGTAAGCCATTTAGTAAGCTTTGGAAATATCAAAATTGTCTTAGGGTCATTACCATAAAATAAATATTCTGCAAACACAAACACACACACACAAATATATCATGTGATATAATTATATAATATATAGTAGAAAATAAACAACGATCAGCTTCTCTTACCCAAATATCACACAAACAATAGTAAGAATACTACTAATGAAATCAGTTTCTATTTCGAACTGTCAAAACGATTTGTCATTCGGGAATCAATACGAAACACCCTCCCGTACCCTCCCTTCAGTAGTTTTTTTTTATCGCCACTCTTTGCGAATTTTCTGCTTTTCGCACTTCTATTGTAATGTACCTACTCTTAAATAGTCAACATCCTTATAGTCTTTTTTACTCAGATTGAGTATGGTGACAGCAGTCATATACACCGTTTGTTTATTGAATTCCGTTAACTTCGGGGTATGGTTAAGTACATTTAAGATAACTAAATGGCATAGTTATTTTCAAAAAATAAAATTATTTTTTGTTTTTTTTTTCAAAAAAATTAAGTTTAAAAAGTAATTAAATGTAGCATATAGCGTTGTTATAACACGGGCATTACATTTAACTCAACCAAACAATTGAAATCTTTGACATATCAATGTCATTTCGAACATCGATCGACCGAGATTGTACTTAAGTTTAGTAGCAAATGTATGAACTCATTCTAAACACTAATCAATATGTAAACCAGCCCTAAGGCAAGTGTACACGCTTGTAGAGGCCTTATAGGAAAAAAATAAATTATTGATTATCTCCGAAATGGAGTTAATTAGAATATCGGTGTCTTTGAGAAAGTTACTTGATTTAAGCTCAGGAATGCACCCTTGAAATTAACGGAAATCAAAAAAAAAACACGGTGTATATACATACAATCAAATACAATTATAACTTTATATAAAACCAATAAATTATGCAATAATTCAATTTATGCATTGTAAGGTGTTTAGACAACAGTTGACATCGTATCCAAGCTATGTGAAAATTACTGTAAGTACTTTGTGAGTCTTAGTCATCTTATCTATAATTTCTATTAATCTCGCGACAGTATCTCACCTACGAGTCTGCTCTACCCATCTTCTTCTCACTGTATTAATTAGAGAGGGATGGGTAATATATCTTACGGGCGAGATACTGCCCCGCCCCTCCTATGCTAGGCCTAGAGTTAAAGCGCTCAATTCTTGCGAGGCCTAAACCTAAGCCAGTTGCCTCCAGTCACCGACATGCGGAAGCCATCTTTGATATTCAGAGAGATCGGGATGATACTCTTTGCACAGGGCGTCACCTCCATATGAAGTAGCAGTTGATACGCCATCACCTTTACCTCGCAGAGGGCAAATCTTGATCCTGGTCAAAGAAAAAAAATTATGTTAGGGGTAAAATTTAAGTCCAGGGGCCTATTTCTAAAACGGTATTAGTCTAATAATATTAATTAGTATGTGGCCATCGTAACCCCTACGGTTTAACAGTTCGTGGACTATTATTACTAGTCTAAAACAGTTCGAGAAATGCGCCTAACATAATGTTAGTTCGTCAAATTGTACTATTATTAATATTAATATTAAGATTATAATTATGTATGTATGTTGGGTTGGACGGGCTTGAAAACACCGTGCAGTGCTGATATGTCATAGTTCAAAGATTAAACTGTCATTTTTTGATTAACACGGCAAGGAAAATGAAAACACCAGTTTCCTTTCATACTTACCAATGCAGTTCCTAGGCCCCAATCCGAAGGGCATGTAGACAAAAGGGTCAATCTTGTGCTTATTCCCTTCGGAGAAGCGCTCAGGGTCAAACTTTTCAGGGTCCGGGAAGTATTTGGGGTCGCGATGGTACGCCCACATCGGTATCTGTACTGCTTCTCCTTTGCGAAGCTGAAAAAGAAAAAATATTCATAAAGTCTTCTCAGAACAAGCAGAATTTTTGTGGATTGAAAAAGTAGTTAGGAGTCAAGCTTCACTTAAACACTTACGATGACATCTTTGGTAGCTTTGTCGTTGGGTTTGCCCAGGTTGTAGTCTTTGACACAGACCCGGTCCACTACTGGAGCGCCTGGCCATTTACGAAGAACCTCTGAAAAGAAAGGAAATTGTAGGTAGGTTTGTTAAGTTTAAAACTACCAACTACTATTATAATAATATGGAGATATTGTAGATTGATATAATTATGTAGATTTGAAATCCTACGTGATCAAAATAGTAAAAAGAAAAAAAAAGAGTAAAAGGGTAAAGGGTAAAGAGTATTAAATAAACTAAATACACTTCTTCTTTTAATCTATATTCCCGTTGCCAGGGAGATTTTGGGATTTTACTGAGCAACTTTTACTATGCTATTTCATACAGTATTTTGGCTGGTCGATTTTCTATAGGTGGGTAATTTTTTTTTCGCAATTTATGTGGTTGGTCCCATAGTAAAAGTTGCTCAGTATAATCCCAAAAGCTCCTTAGCAACGAGAATGCAGTTACTTTTTAGCCACCGTATATTAAAATCTCACCTGATATGACCATATCCAAATACGTCATATGCTGCACCGAATTATAGTCAAACTTTCCATTGTTCTTCTCCTCATTCTCCTGGATCTCCTGCAGCAGCCTCTCCTGGCAGTCAGGGTTGACGGCCAGCTCGTAGAGGAGGAACGACATGGTTGTGGAAACCGTATCGTAACCAGCGAAGAGGAAGATCACCGCCTGGGCCACCAGGTCTATATCGGACCACACTGGAAAACAAGTATTTACATTCAAAAATTTTGTATTAAATACGTAATGTAAGTATATTTTTCTTGCTTAGTTAGCCTGTGCAAGTGTAGCAAGTGTAATCTTCTACAAGATGAACAGATCTGAATGAAGATACGTATGGTATGACTGAACTTCTATGTAAGAGTGTCTGTTAGAGATACGAGAAACACAATCACTCGACCTTTAATCGCCAGAAGGTACAAGAAATATAACATCCAGTTACTCGTATTTAGTGTGAAACGTTTATAACAGCTTATAACTGGATGCACTGGGTACATGTTTCAGTAGGTGGATCTGCACAGAAATTAAATTTATCTCTCAGATCTTTTTCTTGCTGAATTGTCTTGTGTGACTGGTATTCCACCTGTCCAATGTTATTGCGTCTCAGTCTCTCATTAAGCAAAATGTGAGACGCAATACATATTGGACAAAGAAATTGAATAGGTGGAATACCACCATAAGATACACACTTACCGGTATTGTTTTTAACTTTTCCAACATCGGACTCCTCGACTGTAGCAAAGCCGGCGTGATCATCATTTGTGGTTTTTGTGTCATGCGATAGTCTTCCTGAAATAGAAATAACATAAGCTTCTGTAAATAAGGGGTATTACTGCATTGTTCTTCCACCAGAGTGCAGCACTAGCGCATATCGTAAACCATAGACATAAATAGAGTAACTTATGCATATTGTGCTTTAAACTGATTTTGATAAGTTTTCAAAGATAGTAAAATATGACATTGATGCATCAAGGCAGTTTGTTTACTAAGGGCCTACCGGGAAACGCGAAAACCAAGATTTAGTTATCTTCCTCTTTATTACTCGAATATGCGTAATTTTGATTTTCTTGTTTCGCGGTAAACCCTCAAATTGTGATAGATTGTGGTAGTGGCGCCCCCTACGCAAAGTATTGCGTAATATTCCGTATTAAGAAACAGTATTTGATCTACCTCTAAAAGCAACCTACAGAAAAGTTTTGATATGAAATATCCTTACCATTGTAACGGTCCTTGACAATAAAATAGTGTTAGTGAATTATGAAATGTTTCCTACAATTTGAATACTTATCTTTAAAAAATAAATGAGCATAATAAATAATATACATGTGTATGTGTATAAAGTTTTGATAAAATATATTACCATAGTATAGTAAAAGTTAGTTTCTCTGAGCGTTACCTATTTTATCGAGAGTTAAATAATATTTACCTTTCTTGGCTTCCATCAGAAGATGGATCATGTCAGGGCGGTGGACGTGCTGCTCCTCTCGCTGTTTCATAGCTCCAAGTACTACATTTGAAAAGAAATCTGACACTTTTTTGGGAAATACTGCCAACTGAAACGCCTGTAACAAATTTTGATTATTTCAGAACTCAGAAATCAGAAATCAGATTTATAGAAACGATAGATTACACCGTCAAGAAAGTAAATATTTGAGAGGTTTATTGTGTACATGTTTCATCATCAGACAGTATACAAATCTTAGCTAAGAAATGCTGCTGCTATGTTCTTTAATTTATCTTTTAGAAATGTGCGGACAAGACTGCTTTTCCATTGTGTTTTTCGTGTGGTAACAAAAGAAAAATAGCAATTAGTATCCATCTACATACCTAACTACAGATTAGTTAGAAAAATCTTGTCCTAATTTTATTTTTTTCCGTTGACCCACATATTAATTTAAACATACTTAGGCTCACTTGCACCATCCCACTAACCCGGGGTTAAGCGATTAAACCGTTATCCTAGTGTCAAATTGTACTGGTACCCATGGTAACTCCAGGTTTAACCGGTTAACCCCGGGTTAGTGGAATGGTGCAAGTGGGCCTTACAGACATAATCCAAGGTATCATTCTGTATCCCAGGAACCTCATCTTAGTCTCGAAAGTTAAGGCGGTGAGTTCCTTGCTCATTTTATAGAACTCGTTCTCCGCATGTTGGGAGTTGACGTCGAGGCCGAAGGCGCAGGTGGCTATCACGTCGTTGGCGTAGCGCGTTGTCAAGTCTTTGGCCTCGAGATCGATGTAGTCAACTATAAAATAAATACAATGTTGGATGAAAAAGTGTTACATTACACAGATAATATACAAATCAATACACAAGGCGGCAAAGAGCTTTCAACACTCTGTAAAGATATTTCTATGAACTGATTTTTGATATGATTCTGGTAGCCTAAAAAAGCTAAATTAAATTGGAAACAAATGACTATCATCGTGTATCTCCAGTTACGCTCACAGAGTAAATATCAGGAACTAGAATTTGATGTCTGTTAATATTAATATGTTTAATTATAAAACAAACAAAAAAAAAGTAAAATTATGTTAGACATGAATAATTTTGTCACGAGAAGCACCATATTGTTCAGCTGTTGAAATTCTACTACAACTTTGAACAATTTAGTGCCACTTATTTTGTAATTCCTTCTTTCGTCTATGTTAAGAACTAACTCTTAACTTACCTATTAAATTAATATTATTGTTATTTACATTTAGCAAAAAATAGGTCAGGAATCTAATTAAAAATGATAAACCTTTTTGTATTTTATCTACCACTTCAATGTAATACCTATAATAATATCCTGAAACCTTGTCAAATGATGTCCAGCTAATATATTCTAAAAACGATTACATGTGTGAGTGAGTACCTTTAGACTGTTCAATCTTAGTCTTTAGGGCCCTTATCATCTGGTCTCCGACTTGTACCATGAATGGTACCATCAGTCGGATCTTGGAGCTGGTGAAAGCTGGACTGAGAGCTGAACGCATGTCTTTCCATTCGTCACCTGGAAATAATATTAGAGTCAACAATATTCTGGATTCCTTCTGAGAATTCTTCTGAGATTCCTTCTATCTCCTAGAAAGTTTGATTTGGCCATTACTTTTTATGTAACATCGTTAGACCAAAAATCGGCTTCCTAATATTTTCAGAAAGTTTCGTATGATACAATGGTTCCACACATAGCTCCTACATTTGATATTGCATGTGATTTGATCTGAGGTGCCATTTTTTGTTGATAAACTGAGTTTTTACGAAATTGACATTTTGGGGCATCATTTATATAATAAGAAACGTTTTTTGAAAAGGACATATTGATATTATGCGACTGCGATAACACTTGAATAATAATTATGAAATAGTTCGTAATGTTCATATCAAATAATGATAGCACTATCATCAGAATTATATTGATAATATTGTTATTCCTTTATTTTATGCCACAATTTATATTATTTTCAATTGCAATCCCTATATTATCATGATAGTGGTCCTAACCAGCACTTGAGACTTGGAGGATGATAAGAATATTATTGTCACATGTTGATATTTATATTAATAGGTATTCACAAGATTAGCAATGTCATCGCAGTCGAAACCATAGGGCCATGATCATCAAGCACCAAACAAATCATGAACAGTGGCACAACTCAAAATGAAATGCTATTGCATTTAATATTCTATATTTTACTGGTAAGATTTAAAATCGAACGGCATTTCATTTTGTTTTATACCACTCTTAATTATGAAAGAAACGTACTTATAAACTTATCCAGACAAGTTTATAAGTACGTTTCTTTGGTACGTCTGGCGACCTTCGAGCGGATGAATATTTCGCTCAGCCGCTAATGTCTCCTCTACACGATGGGCCAATGCCGGCCACTCCAAGGGACGCATTTATGCGTTAGAGGGAGCAAGTGATATTGCTATCTCATTCTACCGCATGGCTGCGTCCCTTGGAGTGGCCGGCGCTGGCCCATCATGTAGAGGAGCCATAAGTCTAGTCCAACGGGGAAATACAGCAAGCGATGCCTCGGGTAACTTTATTAGGATTTATAGACGAAAAATGTATTTTATGTACATTGTTATTGTTAGTAAAAGTTATAAAATAATTATTTTACATGTCATCGTTCATAATTAATCATATGTAGAAATGGCATAAACAATACTAGGAGATATACGGACTTTGTTGCTGTCTCTAAAGTAGCAATGTCATGGTGAACATCAAGTACTATAAGTACATAATTGATAAATCCCTTATCGGCTATCTTTGGAGTAAGTATGTTTAGGCATTATATTATCATTGAATACCGTAAAGTCGGGTTACTTTAGCCCGGGAGGGTAACTTTGGCCATTGAGATTTACTCGGTCCAGATTATGTTATTGCACCATAACTATGGAAATATGCCATGAGGTTGGTTTTAGCTAACCTTTGTTTTTATGTTTTTATTAGACCCTTTTAAAATGAGGTTTTAATGTGGGTCAAAGTTACCCTCCATTGGATCAAAGTAACCCGAGTTTACGGTATTGGAAACTCAATTTCGCATACAAAATGACACTTTAACGCAAACGGGTACGACATGCTATCGAATATTCACACTAGGAGTACAGATAATCATTATGATATCAGCGCACCTTTGAATTGGCCTGTCAGTTTCAATCGGTCGATAAAATATTACCTCTCAAAGAGACAAGATTTCTGCCAAACATA
Source organism: Cydia fagiglandana (assembly GCF_963556715.1). NCBI lineage: Eukaryota > Metazoa > Arthropoda > Insecta > Lepidoptera > Tortricidae > Cydia > Cydia fagiglandana. The sequence goes on from NC_085940.1 coordinate 19,299,575, forward strand.
GGTTCAGCTTTGGCGTCGACAATGATCCTTCTGTCGACGAAGTGGTCGAAGTCCTTGACTGTGATCCTCTTCAAGAGTTCCGGGTCCTTCACTATGATGTAGGGGGTCAGGAATTCGTAGCGACCCACCAGCCTGAGAAAACAAGGTTTAAATAATATAAATAAATATACGCTGCGCTTCAAAACCTTCATTGCTGACGTAGGCGAGAAAACCGCTAGGCTCAAATGGGACTGGGCCGGTCACGTCTACCGCATGCATCCGGAGAGGTGGGCTAGCTTAGCCACCAAGTGGATGCCGGTAGAGGGACGTGGCCGCGGCAGGCCCAATCGGAGATGGCGAGATGACATGGACAGCTTCCTGAACAACTGGCCGGAGGAAGCACCAAATCGGGAGTCGTGGAAATTAAGGGGAGAGGCCTTTGCCCAGCAGTGGGACACTCAAATAGGTTAGAAAAAAAAAGAAAAAAAGTATAGAATATAAATATTAGTAGACATTACATTACACAGATCAACCTAGCCCCAAATTAAGCAAAACTTTTACTATGGCTGCTAGGCGACGATATACTAAACTGCATACTTATATACATAGCAAACACTCATGACTCAGGAACAAATATTTGTGTTCATCACACAAATAAATGCCCTTACTGGGATTCGAACCCAGGACCATCTGCTTCACAGGTCATTACCCACTAGGCCAGACCGATCGTCCTTTTATCCTTCATCATACCTTATCTTAATCTTTATCGTCGTAATACATATTTATCCTTTTATCTTTCTTATATCTCTTCGAATCCTGGCTCGTACCAAGGAGTTTTTCGGAACTTATGTACGAAATATCTTTTGATATTTTTACCACTAGCTTTTCGGTGAAGGAAAACAACGTAAGAAAACCTGCAATAAATCTGCGAAGAAATTCAAAGTTGTATGTAAAGTGTCCAATCCGCTAGCGTGGGGACTATTATAGCCCAAGCCCTCTCGCGCAGGAGGCCTTTGCCTTTGAGGCACGGAACAATGGTATTCTGGACCTTTGAGAGGCGTGCGCGGAGTCGAAGCCAACACGTAGAGACCCTTTTGACACTTTAATAAAATGTATATATGCCAATGTACTTATTATTATTTTTACCGGGTGTGGCCTGTAATTATGAGCAAAAAATTAAACTGTAGGCTGTACTCCTCATACTGACCAACGTTTGTTCAGCGACTTTTAAAAATAAGCTGTGGTTTGATTTTTATTACACTTTAAAGTTTATTCTAAGACGCAATGTATTGCGAATTTTGTTATGTTTAAGGCGTGACAAGCAACGTCAATCACAGTGATATGGCGTGGCGATGGCGTCCATTGAAGATAATATTTATTTTGTATGAAAAATAGGGAGTCTGAATACTTCATAATTTTTAATAGTTGTTGAACAAAAGTGTCACCGTCTGAGGAGTACAATCTATGTTTTAATTATTTGCTCATGTTACAGGCCACACCCGGTATATCTCTTCGCTAGGAGAATCATCAAAAGTCATATTCACCTCTCATTAGGGAAGCTGTTATAAGCGCGCATAATGACATCAGTAACGTGCTCCTTCAAGAACGTCACGCCGGCCATGTCTCCCAGCAGCGGGACAAAGGGGCCATGCTTGATGCCGTGGTAGGAGAGCGTGGTGTAGTTACGGTAGAGCCAGGCGCCGAGCGCGACGCAGGCGCCAATGAGGAGCCAGATGAAGAACATTGCTGGGAAAATATGGGAATTAGAACGTGGCCAAAGAATATAATACTCACTAGGAACGTGGCCAACGGTCCAATTCGAACTTATTAGATGTCACAGCGATGCAATACCGATCTGTCAGTGTGCTTAATCCAGAAAAGTCATTTTGACACTGACACATCAGTATCGTACCGCTGTGACTTCTTAACACATTGTTCGGATCGGGAGTAAAAAAATTTAAAACGTCACTGCCAATCCTCATCGGTATACTTATGTGTACCCCGACGCTCCGATTGTTATGGCATTTAGGGTCCTTGCTAAATTGGTTGTTCAATACTTGGGCTTTATTTAGCTAACGGCTCGATTCGGGAAATGAATTAGAGATTCCTTACCTTAAGGTACCTTATGGCGGCCGGCGCTTACGTTGCATAGCGCCGCAATAATATTGGAGCGGCGTTAATAATACCGTAAGCGCCAGCCGCCATAAAGTATCTTTAGACAAAGCCCGTTTACCCGTGGGACGTCACATATCTTTACTATATCGTATCTAGTTAATATATAATTCATTTCCCGAATCGCGCCGTAAGACTCTAAGTGCCACTTGCATCACCCCACTAACCCGGGGTTAACCGGTTAAACCGTTAACCCAGTGTCAAATTATACTGGTAACCATGGCAACTCTAGGTTTAACCAGTTAAACCCGGGTTAGTGGGATGGTGCAAGTGGGTCTAAATAGCTCAACATTCCCGTTTGGTGACTGTACAGTGAAATAATTCAATTTCAGTACCATTTCGTACCTTGTCACAGTAACAAGCAATATGAAAGTCGCTACTGTCACTACTGTCACTAGGCACCTCATACATGTCATGATGTATGTCACCTCACTTTGACAAGGTACGAAATAGTACTGACCGTACATCAAATGATTAAATCAAATAACAGAATTGATATAACCTTGACCATACCAGTGGCGATTTGTGTGGTCTGTCTGGCGTCTAAACACACTGTTATTAACCGGGCGACCGTCAAACTCACACAATCGACATTATCATTATGTCAACAAGCTGATTCAAAATAAATATGTACATCAAGAACTCGTTAGAAAAAAATAACATTACAAATAAAAATAAAAGCAAATTGACTATCGAGATTTTTAAAACAGATTTAAGTAAGTTCACGAATCATTACACAAATGTTTTCACTCATCCATAAAACTAATGCTTTTATAAAATAATACGTCTAAACTAAAGCATGTATGTATGTTCAAACTAAAGAATTAACTACCTACTGCTGCCACAAAAAGGTTTGGAAACCCTGCTCCAAGGACCGAAAATATTGCATTATTATTAAAGACATACCTTATTATCGTTATGACACAGGGGTTGTAAACATATGTTGTATAAAACTATTTATAACACGTTATAGCGTACGTCAAGTTAGATGCAAACTGGCTGTGAAGTTTCATTCTTAGTGTTGTATCATCCAATACAGGTTTGTGCATCGAAGTGCGAAGGCCAAGTCTATGGCAGAAAAACGCAGATTAAAGGTTTATAAAGTATGATGATTTCCTATCCTGATTACATTACCTAAATTAAATCTTTGATGATTTTTGGAGATAAGGGAAATAAGATAAATGTATTGAAAAACGGTTTACAGTTTTCTTTTAATATGATCGATATATGTAAACTGTCAAATCTATTGTAGGTTTAAGAAACATACCCATTCAAATTCAAATGCTACTATTAAATTACCCAGATCACTATGTGTTTGTTGTATACATTCATAATTTGAAGAGTTAGGTACGTAGATTTATCTATGCAGATTTTCATAATCAGATACGGGCATGACGACATGCAATGAAAAAAAAATCCCTACCTACTTATTTTTGAAGTCATTAAAGTTTAAACTTTCGTGGGCTAGGGTAGGTTTTCATACAAGGTATTTAATATCTATCGGGTGTCAAAAACTTATTACGAGTAGGATTTTAAAATAGCCGCCAGGTGGATGCCACTAAACAACATTGTATGACACTAATCCTAGTTTCTAATCCTGGCTACACATTAAATCTATTTTTTTTTTTCATAAAAGCCATTGCATCATGCAATAGAGCGCCAGGATAAGACAATTTTTTTGTAGTTCAATAATATGAAGAAATAATTCATTTAACTATGAAATACGTTGTTACATAGCGACTTGGCTCGTTATTTTACAAAGTAACCTATCCGGTATTTATTTCACAAACCTGACGCATACTGCATCAGTGTGTTTTCCTAGTTCGATGAACGGAACCACGCGCAGGCTTATGCAATAGTATAGCAATACTATTATAGTCAATTTAAGCCCAATGATAGTATAAAGGGCTATTAATCCAGTAAATTTGTCGAATTTTGTAACGGCGGTGATGAATTCCATATAAATTACCTACATAACCCTTATATTATAGCTAAGAACTGATGTAAAATTATAAAATTTTGAAAGGCTGTATCTCGGAAAATATTAGATGTACAGAGACAAATCTAGTGTCTTATTGTAGCAAATTTATTCTACTTTAAAAACGCCCTAGAAAGTTACTATCAAAAACTAGTACTTTAGGGTTATAATCGCCCAAATCTAAAAAAAATTGCGGTTTATTCGATTTTTGACAAAGTTGCGTTCGGCGCTCGAAGTCACAAACTTGGATTATTCATTGGGCCACCATCATAAACATGCCTGCAAAAAATCAGAACTACCGGATTTGACGCAAACGCAAAATGTATAATTTTACTGTATTATATTGCCAAAGAAGAAATTTTGTAGTCACGGTACATTTACTGCCATCTATCGACACACGATTAAAACTTTAAATTAAATTGAAAATGTATAAATTAATCAAAATATGTTTACGGATAAATGATTTTTAATTTTTATTGTTCCATACTGACCGTCAACGCCATCTAGCCGAGAATAGGCCAAAGATAATGGCGCCATCTATTCGAGAACGACTTTTTCTTGTTTTCTTAGACTTTATTTATCTTATACGGAGTTATATATATCTCTAGGACGTAGGTCGTCCACCCACAATATGGACCTTGTTAAGGCCGCCGGAAGACGCTGGATGCGGGTCGCTTCCAACCGGTACGAATGGAGGTCCAAGGGGGAGGCCTATGTTCAGCAGTGAACGTCCTATGGCTGAGATGATGATGATGATATATATCTCTGATTACAATGTACAGTACCTACCTACACCCTCGATCCCTATGGGTCGAAGTGTATCCGCAAGGGCCCCCGAAAACAATAAGATAAGATAAGATAAGACCTACCTACAATCTAATAAGAACCTTTCATAAACCAAAATAAAGTACTATCTTTTGATTAATTTGTTTCTCAAACATTTCATTTTAAATTAAGATACTTAATATTGTATGGTGGCCTTAAGGAGGTGAAAATCCTGCCAAGAACATGTCGGGCCATGGGCATGGGCAGTCATAATCAGAGATCGGACAGATGGCCGTCATTGCTCGCAATAATGTGGATATGACTCCAAATTTGATTAAATAATTAATCATTTAATTATTTTAATTAATTTTTTACCTGAGATTTAGTTTTGTTCCCTAGTCAATAAATAGCACTTAAATATATTTTTGATATAAAAAATGAAAGGTACCTACAGAAAATTAAAAAAAAAAACAGATTATTAAAAAAAAATTATTACCTGATTATTTGTGTATATTTTGTACTCATGTTTCAAAAGTTAAAGGAGTAGGACATTTTTTTTTGAACTTTCGGTCCCGGGAACTGTTTTTTTAAGACACCGATTCATTTTGAAAGTCCTATCCAAAAACATCCCACAACATGATGAAGTGAAAAAGCGCATTTCACAACCTACACTCGTATTTTAAGACGAAACAGGAGCTGAGTTTTAAACATTTTAGGTAAATATACCCGTCTCGCTAACGGAAGTGGCTCCTAAAACTAGTGCGAAAAGGTCAAGGCGAAAAATCCTGCGTAAAAATCTCAAAACGGGTTTCGTACTCGACTGTTTTGCTCCTCCAAAACTTAAACAATCGTAACCAAATTTAGAAATCTAAATGATTATGAAATTATCTGTGTCGGACCGTTTTGCTTTTTTGGCTAATTTGTATCAGTTTTGAATACTACGCCTCTCATTGCGGCATAGTCAATGAGGCCATGTTGGCCATTTTTGAAGGGCTCTAGCGCCTTAAAAAACAAAAATATCAAAAAAAGCAAAACGGTCCGACACAGATATTGACAATATTAATCTGTGTTGAAAAAATCATTGCTCTAGCACCAAAACCTACGGAAGAAACAGTCGAGTACGTTAGTATGGAGAAATGACCACTCCTGTTGGCTCTAAATGCCTTTATGTAGGTAGACTCTAGAAAGAATCTCCTGGCCAGTAAAATAGTTAGAATCGGACCAAGAAAAGTCTGCAGTGGATTTGATAGCCCACGCAGTACAAGTGTTATTTACACGTCATAATTTCATAGAAGTTTGACTTTTGAAATTACACTTGCGTGCGGTATCAAAATCGTTGCAGACTTTTCTCGGTTTCACTCTATCAGTGTATACTTACAACGATTTATAAAATTAGAAATTCCTGGCGTTATCCCGGCATTTTGCCGCGGCTCATGGGAGCCTGGGGTCCGCTTGACAACTAATCCCATGATTTGACGTAGGCACTAGTTTTTACGAAAGCGACTGCCATCTGACCTTCCAACCCAGAGGGGAAACTAGGCCTTATTGGGAGTAGTTCGGTTTCCTCACGATGTACACGATGATGTCACGATGTATAAAATTAGAAATTGAACTTAATAAATAGGTATAAAAATATTTATTGAGTTCGCACAAACAAAAATTAATGTTCAACACAATATTTTTTTTGTATTATGAACCTAACTGCGACGTGATAAGATCCAAGTTACGAGCAAGTGTGTTGTAAACAATAAACCACGTGATATAACAAATATTGTCTCTCACGATGACTTTATAATTTTGTTATCATAGGGTTCCGTAAATAACGCAGAGAACCTCTTTGTAAACATACATAGTTTTAATTTAATATTAACTAATCCATCAGTATAAATGCGTTATAATTTTTTTAGACGGTAGACGGTTAGACAGACAGACAGACGGACAGTGGAGTCTTAGTAATACGGGTTTTAAAAAATGGGTTTTTACTCTTTATTATAGCCAATCAAAATTTTTAGCGACCAATCACAGAATCTTTTTTTAGCGCCACTTGCAGCAACCCACTAACCCAGAGTTAACCGGTTAACCGTTACACAGTGTCAAATTGTACAGATTAAGCCGGTTAACCCCGGGTTAGTGAATGGTGCAAGTCGCCCTAGCGGGTAATTGTCTATTGGGTAATACTCGTCTTCGAGACAGCGTGCGGCATATATTTAATAATTAGTCAATCAATCAATCAATCAAATAATTTATTTTCAAGCAACTAAGGCCTATAATTTAATAGATATGTCGGCGGCCGATCGTAAGATCAGTATCGTAATGTTTCTGTGTAATGTAGTAGTAGTAGTAGTAGTAATCACTTTATTGTACACAACACAGGTTTACAAAAATAAATTACAGTAATGGAAGTACAAAGGCGAACTTATCCCTATAAGGGATCTCTTCCAGCTAACCTTCGATTAGATGATTGAATGTTTTGACGATATTCACATTAAACCAATATATAGGCAGGCTAGGTTCGTTAGGTTGCTTCAGATGCCCGAAGGGCAAACTGCCCAGAAATAGGAGCCCCACGTAGCGGGGCTCCGTCGACTCAGGGAACGAGTCAAAGATTTTCACGTTTCACGATATGCCTAGGAATTTCACGATATGCCTGATCTTACGATCGGCCGCCGACAGATACATACCTTACAAACTAACATAATATACATAATAATAAAAATCTTAAGTACAAGAAATCATTTTCATAATTTTTTCATATTTTATAACTGGACCTTTGGACCTTTTTTCGAAGTCAAGATGTATGAGATTTTCTCATCTATATTATATTTATTGCGTCGTTGGATGGAACCCTTCATTAAATCACAACTTACTCGTAGCCAATGTTGTTTTTCAATGACTTGGCATTTTACCCGACTATGATTTAGGCAGGTTATGATTTTGTCATTATATCATTATGTATGTAAGGGCCACTTGCACCATTCCACTAACCCGGGGTTAACCGGTTAAATCTGGAGTTACCATGGTTACCAGTAAAATTTGACACTGGATTAACGGTTTAACCGGTTAACCTCGGGTTAGTGGGACGGTGCAAGTGGCGCTAAGTGTTTGAGTAGGTATATAAATAGCTATGTATTTATATAATAATTATGTGGGTGTAGTGTGACATAAAATAGTAGAAAAGAAATAAAACAGAATTTAATAAAAATCGACACTAATTGTTGCCATGCTTAATGCTTAGGAAGTGGCGCCCTCAATATTAGTATTTTTCTACAATTTCTTGTCGAACTATTTTATATCTGTGTTTGACCCTGATTCAATTTAACAACTAATGTGTGTTGTGTATGTTATAGTTTTGATCTGGTTTTGATACTGCCATGAATCGTCATGGCATGGCATGGCAAGACGATCGCGTCTTGGTGATTAGCGCATGCGCATGGATGCGAAATGAAAGTGAAAGTCGTGCGCGAAATGGAGATCTCGCTTTCCCTTTCATTTCGCATCCACCAATCAGTATGAGCATTCTTCAAGACCGTATCAAAACAAAATCAAACCCGTAAAAACTTTTTTTTTTAATCGGCCTCCTCAGCGCCACTTGCACCATCCCACTAACCCGGAGTTAACTGGTTAAACCGATAACACAGTGTGTAATTATACTGGTAACCAGGGTAACCGGGTTAAACCGGCTAACCCCGGGTTAGTGGTATGGCGCAAATGGCCCTTAGCCGGTTTTGAGAATAAGGTGTCAATTTTATGGCCGCATGGTCAAATAGGCCACATTTTTAACCACTCTAAGCGCCACTTGCACCACCCATCTAACCCAGTGCTTAGTTACCCCGGGTTAGTGGGGTGGTGGAAGTGGTGTTAATTAAGAGCAGGAGGATGCTTTGACGAAAAAATCCCGTAGCTTTAGAGTCAGACCAAGAAAAGTCTGCAGCGGATTTGATAGCCCACGCAGTGCCAGTGTCATTTATGCGTTTAAAATAACACGTGCACGGCGTGGGCTATCAAATCCGCTGCAGACTTTTCATGGACTGACTCTATTATAGTTTTTCAAACGTTTTTATAGTCACTAGTTTAAACCTAGAAGTTTTTACAGATAATAGCTGAATTAGGAACAAGTAAATGTGCCGTTATCTGATTAAAGCGGTGGTAAACAACACTTTTTAATATAATTATTTGTAGTCCCCACCGAAACTATACGTATATGTATATATGTAAATGTTATCACCTTGTTTATACCGGTGTGAAGTTATCGGCCAAAGTTATCGGCGAACAAAAATCCGACCAAATTAAGAAGTCGAGATTTTTAATGTTTCTTTACGTCGTTAAAAAGAGCGTAAGTACATTAGTTTAAGGAAAAGTTGAATGTCATCAATTCTATTAAGAACATTTCATCATAAATTTTACTATGTAGCTGAAAAACATGCATCGTGACTGGTCGTAGAATTTTGTGCTTATCAAACAAAAAAAAACCTACTTTCTAGCCTACAAAACGCTTCAAGTCTATTATTTGTAAAAGCTATTGACAAGAGCTTTCATTTTGCTGTTAAAAAAACTTACTTTCTTTGATAATCAAAGATTTAACGATTGATAATAGTCAGCGCCCTAAAGATTCTAGACATATATTGATCAATTTGACCAACTTCCGAGTAGAAGACCACTGTCTAACTGACATCATCCGAAACTGTACACCAAGATCTTTCATAAAACGCCTTCAGAACCCAGTTAGCGAGCTAACTGTAGCTGCATTAGCTGAAATGAAGTTAGCGGCGGAACGATTTTGTAAACTCATTTTCAACAAAAGAAAATTACATAAACTGATAATTTACATCGAGAGCTTTTACTATAAGCTTTCAGAATCCACCAATCTAGGTATTCTAAGTATTTTATTTAAATAATTCATTGCAGAGTCAATGGCACCACTTTCATTTTGACATCATCCGGAACTGTACACCAAGATCTTTCATAAAACGCCTTCAGAACCCGCTTAGCGAGCTTACTGTAGTTGCATCAGCTGAAAGAAAGTTATCGGCGGAACAGTATTATATCCTTTATTATTTTTTATTATTTATATTATAATTTCGACCCACTTCTAGACGAAAGACCACTTCCATTTTGACAACATCCGGAACTGTACACCAAGATCTTTTATAAAACGCCTTCAGAACCCACTTCGCGAGCTTACTGTAGTTGCATCAGCTGAAAGAAAGTTATCGGCGGAACAGTATTATATATATAATTAATTCAGAAAAAAAAACTCTGAATCTCACAAGATTTGTGAATGTAAATCAAGAGCTTTTTCATAAAGCTTTCAGAATCGATTGTTTTAGGTGTTCTAAGATTTATTTTTTAAATAATTTATGACCAAGTCCGTGGCCAAAATATTCCAAATGAACATCACAAATTTTGACCCACTTCTAGATGAAAGACCACTTTCATTTTGACATCATCCGAAACTGTACACCAAGATCTTTCATAAAACGCCTTCAGAACCCAGTTAGCGAGCTAACTGTAGCTGCATTAGCTGAAATGAAGTTAGCGGCGGAACGATTTTGTAAACTCATTTTCAACAAAAGAAAATTACATAATTTACATAAACTGATAATTTACATCGAGAGCTTTTATTATAAGCTTTCAGAATCCACCAATCTAGGTATTCTAAGTATTTTATTTAAATAATTAATTGCAGAGTCAATGGCTGAAATATTCCAAATACACAGAACTAATTTTGACCCACTTCTAGTCGAAAGACCACTTTCATTTTGACAACATTCGAAACTGTACATCAAGATCTTTCATGAAACACCTTCAGAACCCACTTCGCGAGCTTACTGTAGTTGCATCAGCTGAAAGAAAGTTATCGGCGGAACAATATTATGTACATTATTAATTCAGAAAAAAAAACTCTGAATCTCACAAGAGTTGTGAATGTAAATCAAGAGCTTTTTCGCAAAGCTTTCAGAATCTAATGTTTTAGGTGTTCTAAGATTTATTTTTTAAATAATTTATGACCAAGTCCGTGGCCAAAATATTCCAAATGAACATCACTAATTTTGACCCACTTCTAGATGAAAGACCACTTTCATTTTGACATCATCCGAAACTGTACACCAAGATCTTTCATAAAACGCCTTCAGAACCCAGTTAGCGAGGTAACTGTAGCTGCATTAGCTGAAATGAAGTTAGCGGCGGAACGATTTTGTAAACTCATTTTCAACAAAAGAAAATTACATAATTTACATAAACTGATAATTTACATCGAGAGCTTTTATTATAAGCTTTCAGAATCCACCAATCTAGGTATTCTAAGTATTTTTTTTTAATAATTCATTGCAGAGTCAATGGCTGAAATATTCCAAATACACATAACTAATTTTGATCCACTTCTAGACGAAAGACCACTTTCATTTTGACATCATCCGGAACTGTACACCAAGATCTTTCATAAAACGCCTTCAGAACCCGCTTAGCGAGCTTACTGTAGTTGCATCAGCTGAAAGAAAGTTATCGGCGGAACAGTATTATATCCTTTATTATTTTTTATTATTTATATTATAATTTCGACCCACTTCTAGACGAAAGACCACTTCCATTTTGACAACATCCGGAACTGTACACCAAGATCTTTTATAAAACGCCTTCAGAACCCACTTCGCGAGCTTACTGTAGTTGCATCAGCTGAAAGAAAGTTATCGGCGGAACAGTATTATGTATATAATTAATTCAGAAAAAAAAACTCTGAATCTCACAAGATTTGTGAATGTAAATCAAGAGCTTTTTCATAAAGCTTTCAGAATCGATTGTTTTAGGTGTTCTAAGATTTATTTTTTAAATAATTTATGACCAAGTCCGTGGCCAAAATATTCCAAATGAACATCACTAATTTTGACCCACTTCTAGATGAAAGACCACTTTCATTTTGACATCATCCGAAACTGTACACCAAGATCTTTCATAAAACGCCTTCAGAACCCAGTTAGCGAGCTAACTGTAGCTGCATTAGCTGAAATGAAGTTAGCGGCGGAACGATTTTGTAAACTCATTTTCAACAAAAGAAAATTACATAATTTACATAAACTGATAATTTACATCGAGAGCTTTTATTATAAGCTTTCAGAATCCACCAATCTAGGTATTCTAAGTATTTTATTTAAATAATTAATTGCAGAGTCAATGGCTGAAATATTCCAAATACACAGAACTAATTTTGACCCACTTCTAGTCGAAAGACCACTTTCATTTTGACAACATTCGAAACTGTACATCAAGATATTTCATGAAACACCTTCAGAACCCACTTCGCGAGCTTACTGTAGTTGCATCAGCTGAAAGAAAGTTATCGGCGGAACAATATTATGTACATTATTAATTCAGAAAAAAAAACTCTGAATCTCACAAGAGTTGTGAATGTAAATCAAGAGCTTTTTCGCAAATCTTTCAGAATCTAATGTTTTAGGTGTTCTAAGATTTATTTTTTAAATAATTTATGACCAAGTCCGTGGCCAAAATATTCCAAATGAACATCACTAATTTTGACCCACTTCTAGATGAAAGACCACTTTCATTTTGACATCATCCGAAACTGTACACCAAGATCTTTCATAAAACGCCTTCAGAACCCAGTTAGCGAGCTAACTGTAGCTGCATTAGCTGAAATGAAGTTAGCGGCGGAACGATTTTGTAAACTCATTTTCAACAAAAGAAAATTACATAATTTACATAAACTGATAATTTACATCGAGAGCTTTTCTTATAAGCTTTCAGAATCCACCAATCTAGGTATTCTAAGTATTTTATTTAAATAATTCATTGCAGAGTCAATGGCTGAAATATTCCAAATACACATAATTAATTTTGACCCACTTCTAGTCGAAAGACCACTTTCATTTTGACAATACTCGAAACTGTACATCAAGATCTTTCATGAAACACCTTCAGAACCCACTTCGCGAGCTTACTGTAGTTGCATCAGCTGAAAGAAAGTTATCGGCGGAACAATATTATATCCTTTATTAATTCAGAAAAAATAATTTTTAAGAAAAAAAAACCGACTTCTATGGGGCCCGGTGAAAGATTATGGTAGATTGTGCACTATGTAGAAAAGGAGGTAAAACCAGTACCTACTTTCTAGTAGCATTTCGTTTCCGTAAGGGTCGTAGTTATCTAGCCTAACCTAACCCACTTCTCTGATAGCAGTTCGGTTCTGTGAGGATCGCAGTTCGAACCTAATCAAACCCACTTTTCTAGTAGCATTTCGTTTCTGTAAGACTCGCAGTTCTAACCAAACCTAACCCACTTTTGTTCGGTTCTGTGAGGATCGCAGTTCAAACCTAACCTAACCCACTTAACGGCGCATGCGGTGCGGTGTACGGGAGTTTGAGCGGGAGGGGTTTGGCATCATCATACCCACATTTTATGGTAGGTAATCATGGTGGTTTATTTAGTTTAGGTATCATAGTGGTTTTCCGGGTCAAGGTCCGGGTCTCTGAGTCAGAGTCCGGGTCCGAGTCCCGGTCCGTCCGGGTCCGGGTCCGAGTCCGGGTCCGAGTCCGGGTCCGAGTCCGAGTCCGGGTCCGAACCGTATCCGGGTATGAGTCCGGGTCCCAGTCCAAGTCAAAATCGAAATTCGAAATCACCAAACATGTACTATGCGTCGTTGAAGAGTTCTGTTCTGATCATCATCAGCAGTTCCACTTCATCAAATGCGACAGTTTTTAATGTAAATGCTTGATTTTATGTTGAAAATACAGAAAATTCTATACGTATGCCTTTAAGATTTGAGGAGTTCCCTCGATTCCTTATGGATCCCATCATCAGAACTCGAGCTTGACAGAAATGTGGCTTAAAAACTAAACTTGCTTAACAAACATAACGAAGAGGACAAATCGGCAAACGTGAACTATGCGTCGTTGAAGAGTTCCGTTCTGATCATCATCAGCAGTTCCACTTCATCAAATGCGACAGTTTTTAATGAAAATGCTTGATTTTCTGATGAAAATACAAAAATCTATATACGCATGCCTTTAAAATTTGAGGAGTTCCCTCGATTTCTCATGGATCCCATCATCAGAACTCAAGCTTGATAAAATTGTGGCTTAAAAACTTAACTTGCTTAACAAACATAACGAAGATGACAAATCGCCAAAGGTGAACTATGCGTCGTTGAAGAGTTCCGTTCTGATCATCATCAGCAGTTCCACTTCATCAAATGTCACGTTTTTGAATGTATATGCTTGATTTGTTGATAAAAACACAAAAATCACCATATGTATGCCTTTAAGATTTGAGGAGTTCCGTCGATTCCTCATGGATCCCATCATCAGAACTGGATTTTGACAAAAACGGGACCAATCTGTATGCATATACATACAATCAAAAAAATAATTTTCAAAATCGGTCCAGTAATGACGGAGATATGGAGTAACAAACATAAAAAATAAAAAAAAAAATAAAAAAAATAAAAAAAATAAAAAACATACAACCGAATTGATAACCTCCTCCTTTGGGATTTGGAAGTCGGTTAATAACCTCCTCCTTTGGGATTTGGAAGTCGGTTAAAAATAACTTTGGCTTTGAATCTTTCATGATTTGTGAATATAAATCAAGAGCTTTTTCTAAAGCTTTCAGAATCTATTAACCTAGGTGTTCTAAGATTTTTTTTTTAATAATTTATAACCAAGTCCGTGACCAAAATATTATAAATGCACATCACTAATTTTGACCCACTTCTAGATGAAAGACCACTTTCATTTTGACATCATCCGAAACTTTACACCAAGATCTTTCAAAAAACGCCTTCAGAACCCAGTTAGTAAGCTAACTGTAGCTGCATCAGCTGAAATAAAGTTATCGGCGGAACAATATTATGTCCTTTGTTAATTCAGAAAAAAAACTGAATCTTTCATGATTTGTGAATGTAAATCAAGAGCTTTTTCTAAAGCTTTCAGAATTTATTAATCGTGGTGTACTTAGATTTTTTCTTAAATGATTAATGACCAAGATCGTGGTCAAACTATTCAAAATGCAAATCACTAATTTTGACCCACTTCTAGATGAAAGACCACTTTCATTTTGACATCATCCGAAACTGTACACCAAGATCTTTCATAAAACGCCTTCAGAACCCAGTTAGCGAGCTAACTGTAGCTGCATTAGCTGAAATGAAGTTAGCGGCGGAACGATTTTGTAAACTCATTTTCAACAAAAGAAAATTACAAAATTTACATAAACTGATAATTTACATCGAGAGCTTTTATTATAAGCTTTCAGAATCCTCCAATCTAGGTATTCTAAGTATTTTATTTAAATAATTCATTGCAGGGTCAATGGCTGAAATATTCCAAATACACATAATTAATTTTGACCCACTTCTAGTCGAAAGACCACTTTCATTTTGACAACACTCGAAACTGTACATCAAGATCGTTCATGAAACACCTTCAGATCCCACTTCGCGAGCTTACTGTAGTTGCATCAGCTGAAAGAAAGTTATCGGCGGAACAATATTATGTACATTATTAATTCAGAAAAAAAACTAACTTTGGCTTTGAATCTTTCATGATTTGTGAATATAAATAAAGAGCTTTTTCTAAAGCTTTCAGAATCTATTAACCTAGGTGTTCTAAGATTATTTTTTTTAATAATTTATAACCAAGTCCGTGACCAAAATATTATAAATGCACATCACTAATTTTGACCCATTTCTAGATGAAAGACCACTTTCATTTTGACATCATCCGAAACTTTACACCAAGATCTTTCAAAAAACGCCTTCAGAACCCAGTTAGTAAGCTAACTGTAGCTGCATCAGCTGAAATAAAGTTATCGGCGGAACAATATTATGTCCTATGTTAATTCAGAAAAAAAACTGAATCTTTCATGATTTGTGAATGTAAATCAAGAGCTTTTTCTAAAGCTTTCAGAATCTATTAATCGTGGTGTACTTAGATTTTTTCTTAAATGATTAATGACCAAGATCGTGGTCAAACTATTCAAAATGCAAATTACTAATTTTGACCCACTTCTAGATGAAAGACCACTTTCATTTTGACATCATCCGAAACTGTACACCAAGATCTTTCATAAAACGCCTTCAGAACCCAGTTAGCGAGCTAACTGTAGCTGCATTAGCTGAAATGAAGTTAGCGGCGGAACGATTTTGTAAACTCATTTTCAACAAAAGAAAATTAAATAATTTACATAAACTGATAATTTAGATCGAGAGCTTTTACTATAAGCTTTCAGAATTCACCAATCTTGGTACTCTAAGTATTTTATTTAAATAATTCATTGCAGAGTCAATGGCCAAAATATTCCAAATGCACATCACTAATTTTGACCCACTTCTAGACGAAAGACCACTTTCATTTTGACATCATACGAAATGGTACACCAAAATCTTTCATAAAACACCTTCAGAACCCACTTCGCGAGCTTACTGTAGTTGCATCAGCTGAAAGAATGTTATCGGCGGAACAATATTATATCCTTTATTAATTCAGAAAAAAAAAAAACTTTGGCTTTGAATCTTTCATGATTTGTGAATATAAATCAAGAGCTTTTTCTAAAGCTTTCAGAATCTATTAACCTAGGTGTTCTAAGATTTTTTTTTTTATAATTTATAACCAAGTCCGTGACCAAAATATTATAAATGCACATCACTAATTTTGACCCACTTCTAGATGAAAGACCACTTTCATTTTGACATCATCCGAAACTTTACACCAAGATCTTTCAAAAAACCCCTTCAGAACCCAGTTAGTAAGCTAACTGTAGCTGCATCAGCTGAAATAACGTTATCGGCGGAACAATATTATGTCCTTTGTTAATTCAGAAAAAAAATTGAATCTTTCATGATTTGTGAATGTAAATCAAGAGCTTTTTCTAAAGCTTTCAGAATCTATTAATCGTGGTGTACTTAGATTTTTTTTTAAATGATTAATGACCAAGATCGTGGTCAAACTATTCAAAATGCAAATCACTAATTTTGACCCACTTCTAGATGAAAGACCACTTTCATTTTGACATCATCCGAAACTGTACACCAAGATCTTTCATAAAACGCCTTCAGAACCCAGTTAGCGAGCTAACTGTAGCTGCATTAGCTGAAATGAAGTTAGCGGCGGAACGATTTTGTAAACTCATTTTCAACAAAAGAAAATTAAATTATTTACATAAACTGATAATTTAGATCGAGAGCTTTTACTATAAGCTTTCAGAATTCACCAATCTAGGTACTCTAAGTATTTTATTTAAATAATTCATTGCAGAGTCAATGGCCAAAATATTCCAAATGCACATCACTAATTTTGACCCACTTCTAGACGAAAGACCACTTTCATTTTGACATCATACGAAATGGTACACCAAAATCTTTCATAAAACACCTTCAGAACCCACTTCGCGAGCTTACTGTAGTTGCATCAGCTGAAAGAAAGTTATCGGCGAAACAGTATTATATCCTTTATTATTTTTTATTATTTATATTATAATTTTGACCCACTTCTAGACGAAAGACCACTTCCATTTTGACAACATCCGGAACTGTACACCAAGATCTTTTATAAAACGCCTTCAGAACCCACTTCGCGAGCTAACTGTAGTTGCATTAGCTGAAAGAAAGTTATCGGCGGAACAGTATTATACACATTATTAATTCAGAAAAAAAAACTCTGAATCTCACAAGATTTGTGAATGTAAATCAAGAGCTTTTTCATAAAGCTTTCAGAATCGATTGTTTTAGGTGTTCTAAGATTTATTTTTTAAATAATTTATGACCAAGTCCGTGGCCAAAACGTTCCAAATGAACATCACTAATTTTTACCCACTTCTAGATGAAAGACCACTTTCATTTTGACATCATTCGAAACTTTACACCATGATCTTTCATAAAACGCCTTTAGAACCAAGTTAGCGAGCTTACTGTAGTCGCATCAGCTGAAAGAAAGGTATCGGCGGAACAATATTATATCCTTTATTAATTCAGAAAAAAAAATAACTTTGGCTTTGAATCTTTCATGATTTGTGAATGTAAATCAAGAGCTTTTTCTAAAGCTTTCAGAATCTATTAACCTAGGTGTTCTAAGATTTTTTTTTTTAATAATTTATAACCAAGTCCGTGACCAAAATATTATAAATGCACATCACTAATTTTGACCCACTTCTAGATGAAAGACCACTTTCATTTTGACAACATTCGAAACTGTACATCAAGATCTTTCATGAAACACCTTCAGAACCCACTTCGCGAGCTTACTGTAGTTGCATCAGCTGAAAGAAAGTTATCGGCGGAACAATATTAAGTACATTATTAATTCAGAAAAAAAATCTCTGAATCTCACAAGAGTTGTGAATGTAAATCAAGAGCTTTTTCATAAAGCTTTCAGAATCTAATGTTTTAGGTGTTCTAAGATTTATTTTTTAAATAATTTATGACCAAGTCCGTGGCCAAAATATTCCAAATGAACATCACTAATTTTGACCCACTTCTAGATGAAAGACCACTTTCATTTTGACATCATCCGAAACTTTACACCAAGATCTTTCATAAAACGCCTTCAGAACCAAGTTAGCGAGCTAACTGTAGCTGCATTAGCTAAAATGAAATTAGCGGCGGAACGATTTTGTAAACTCATTTTCAACAAAAGAAAATTACATGACTTACATAAACCCATAATTTACATCGAGAGCTTTAATTTTAAGCTTTCAAAATCCACCAATCTAGGTATTCTAAGAATTTTATTTAAATAATTCATTGCAGAGTCAATGGCCGAGATATTCCAAATACACATAACTAATTTTGACCCACTTCTAGTCGAAAGAACACTTTCATTTTGACAACATTCGAAACTGTACATCAAGATCTTTCATGAAACACCTTCAGAACCCACTTCGCGAGCTTACTGTAGTTGCATCAGCTGAAAGAAAGTTATCGGCGGAACAATATTATATCCTTTATTAATTCAGAAAAAAAAATATCTTTGGTTTTGAATATTTCATGATTTGTGAATGTAAATCAAGAGCTTTTTCTAAAGCTTTCAGAATCTATTAACCTAGGTGTTCTAAGATTTTTTTTTTAATAATTTATAACCAAGTCTGTGACCAAAATATTATAAATGCACATCACTAATTTTGACCCACTTCTAGATGAAAGACCACTTTCATTTTGACATCATCCGAAACTTTACACCAAGATCTTTCGTAAAACACCTTCAGAACCCAGTTAGTAAGCTAACTGTAGCTGCATCAGCTGAAATAAAGTTATCGGCGGAACAATATTATATCTTTGTTAATTCAGAAAAAAAACTGAATCTTTCATGATTTGTGAACGTAAATCAAGAGCTTTTTCTAAAGCTTTCAGAATCTATTAATCGAGGTGTACTTAGATTTTTTTTAAATGATTTATGACCAAGATCGTGGTCAAACTATTCAAAATGCAAATCACTAATTTTGACCCACTTCTAGATGAAAGACCACTTTCATTTTGACATCATCCGAAACTGTACACCAAGATCTTTCATAAAACGCCTTCAGAACCCAGTTAGCGAGCTAACTGTAGCTGCATTAGCTGAAATGAAGTTAGCGGCGGAACAATTTTGTAAACTCATTTTCAAACAAAGAAAATTACATAACTTACATAAACTGATAATTTACATCGAGAGCTTTTATTTTAAGCTTTCAGAATCCACCAATCTAGATATTATAAGTATTTTATTTAAATAATAGAGTACTGAACACTGTGTGACATAGGCTCATCAGCTAAATAGCTGCTCGCCTATAATTATATAATAATAATAATAATAATAATAATAATTCATTGCAGAGTCAATTTCTGAAACATTCCAAATACACATAATTAATTTTGACCCACTTCTAGATGAAAGACCACTTTAATTTTGACAACATTCGGAACTGTATACCAAGATCTTTCATAAAACTCCTTCAGAACCCACTTCGCGAGCTTACTGTAGTTACATCAGCTGAAAGAAAGTTTTCGGCGGAACAATATTATATCCTTGATTAATTCACAATATAATAACTTTGAATCTTTCATGATTTGTGAATGTAAATCAAGAGCATTTTGAAAAGCTTTCAGAATCTTTTAACCTAGGTGTTCTAAGATTTTTTTTTAAATAATTTATAACCAAATACGTGACCAAAATATTATAAATGCACATCACTAATTTTGACCCACTTCTGGATGAAAGACCACTTTCATTTTAACATCATCCGAAATGGTACACCAAGATCTTTCATAAAATGCCTTTAGAACCCAGTTAGCGAGCTAACTGTAGCTGCATTAGCTGAAATGAAGTTAGCGGCGGAAGGATTTTGTAAACTCATTTTCAAACAAAGAAAATTACATAACTTACATAAACTGATAATTTACATCGAGAGCTTTTATTTTAAGCTTTCAGAATCCACCAATCTAGGTATTATGAGTATTTTATTTAAATAATTCATTGTAGAGTCAATTTCTGAAACATTCCAAATACACAATAATTAATTTTGACCCACTTCTAGATGAAAGACCACTTTAATTTTGACAACATTCGGAACTGTACACCAAGATCTTTTACCCCACTTAGATCCCACTTAGAGAGCTAACTGTAGCTGCATCAGCTGAAATAAATTTAGCGGCGGAACGATTTCCTTTTTAAATTCAGAAAAGGTAACTTTGAATCTCACATGATTTGTGAATATTAATCAAGAACCTAGGTGTTCTTATATTTTTTTTCAATAATTTATGACCAAGTCCATTTTTTAATTGTTTTGTTTGTTTTTTTTTGTAATTTTTATAAATCAAGAACCTAGGTGTTCTTATTTTTTTTTATAATTTATGACCAAGTCCATTTTTTTATTGATTTGTTTGTTTTTTTTTTAGTAATTTTTAATTTTTTTTTTATTTGTTAAGAACAATCGTACTTGTTTTATAATTACCTGTATAACGAATTCTGATGTTTCCATGTTTGGCTGCTTAATTTTCATTTTAAACTTAAGTCTACGTTTGATCGTTTTTTTTATTTTACCAAAAATATTTTTAGTATGTATTATAAATTGAATTTTACAGTTCCCATGTTACGCTGGGTAATTTTCACTTAAAACTTAAGTCTACGATTAATTGATTTTATATTGTGTTTTGTAGACGACCGGTCTGGCCTTGTGGGTAGTGACCCTGCCTGTGAAGCCGATGGTCCTGAGTTCGAATCCCAGTAAGGGCATTTATTTGTGTGATGACACAGATATTTATTTAAGTATTTATATATTATATAGATCGTTGTCTGAGTATCCACAACACAAGCCTTCTTGAGCTTACTGTGGAACTTAGTCGATCTGTGTCAAGAATGTCCACAACCAGTATATGTGTATATAGACATATTCGTGAAAAAATGTAAAGAAAGCTGCAAAATTACATAGCCACATTATTAATGAAATTCAATTAGTTAATTTTTAATTATTTTCTAGTATTCTTTGCACAATTGGCAAGTTTTGTTAAGGTGTGTGATTTTCTCAGATACAGTTATTGATTGAACTTCCGAAGATGTAAGTAAGCAAGATTGTTTAGCGTGCGTCTTCCTGTAACACATGTGGCACTTAAAATATTTATCACCGTCAATCACGTCACGACCGCAACTCATGCACATATTAAATATCGCATCACTATTTTTTAATAGCATTGTCTGAATAGTATGCCTATACTGTGTAAAATTAACACCAATGCCGTCTAGTGGCTTATTATTAACAAGGCACCAAAAGAAATATATAATCATTGGCCCGCAATTATTGTCATCAGTTTGCTTACGATGTTTCAAAGTATGCACTTTATTTATTTTTACAGCGTACTTAATTTTTCTTAATAAAACGTTAATATAATATAAGTAATTTTTCTTATGTCTCAGCTCATTGCCTAATGGATCAATAATTGTGATGCTTTGATCGCTTAGTTTCATAATAACTAACGTAAAGTGACTTTGCAGGCAAATGGGAAATACTGTTTCCTTGTCAAATGACCAATTAAAATTGGTAACGTCATAGTTTTTGTTAAGTCCAAAGGTGATTGAAGACACTTCACAATTCTTAACATCGTAATAATTTTGTTCATTTATTATTTGAAAAGCATGATCAATAACAGTACTTATTACGTGTGTTTTAGGTAATAGCGAATGAAAATCAGAAGCACGCAATTCCTTAACTAGAGGTATGGAATTCAGTTTAGTAATATAATAGTCTCTTAACATTACTTTATAGTAACTAGGATCGGTCACTAATCCGTTGGGAAACACATCGAGATTTACGTGACTACTGCAATCAGAACCTGCTGACTGAAATGGGGATGGAGACGGAATGGGTAATGAATATTTGTTTTTACAATATAAGCAAACATATACACCTGAAAAGTCGAAATCATCTTCTAAATAAACTTTAGCACACGATTGGTGCACCCATTCCAGACAATCTCCGCACTCAACCCACTTTGTTATTGAGTCGTCATGCCTTGTACCACGCGTACAATACTTACAAACGTAACAAGTATTCTGGAGCGCTTCTATTTCAATGTCACTTTCTATTGATGCTACCTTTTTCAAATGTCGTGCGTCAAAATGACTGTAGACGGGTTTTCTCTTTCTCTGCCATAATTCTTCATCTTGAATAACTTTACTAGTTTTGGTAAGTCTTTTCTTTGGTATCTTGTTGAGTATTTCTTTCGAGATAGATATAGTGTCGCGCATCAGATGTCTAATAAGCTGTGTACATTTCAAATTGTGTTGCCCTTTTAATATCTCGCACTTCAGTTGGCCAAAATAATTTTCAACAGGAGAGTTACTTTCTCGTTTACTTCTCAATAAATTACTCCGGTGTCTATGGTTGCTTGTAAATTAATTGCTAGAGCATTAAAAAATACTACCTGCAGATATAAGTACGCTAGTCAGTTGTTTGAAATTGTCAACAAAAACAACAATTTAAAAAAAAATCACTTTCACTCTGGTGAAAAGAGTGTTGACGTGATAAAACTATCACAAAATGAATTAAAGCGTGCGCTAACTATTCATAGCTTACCATTGAAACCGATCTCGCATAGAAATGATGAATCTGTTTCTTATACTATACTAACGAATCATTTCAAACTTCGAAACAACAATAAGAATAGAAAAAAAAATTATAACTTATGGTTGGTGTTAGATAGGTCACTTAGAGAACTGTCTAACGGACAGATAGCGTCACCTGAGATTTGTGATGATGATGTGCCCTCTTGCTTGCCGCTGAAAAGCCAACATTGCACTCCAATAACACATCAGAACCCTAGTGAAGTGGAAGGCAAGGAAGTTAACAAACCTTGCATTAGGGTAAACGAGTGCAATGTTGTGTTTTCACCGACCTCCTCACCAATTTATGACTCTATTATAGAAACTCAATCTCTCAATGATAAGGCGTCTTTGGATTCAGTATGCAAAAAAATTGATTTTGAGGGTCAACTTGGTGATTACAATTTAATAGATGACAAGATAATCGAGCCTGCTGTATACTCTTCTAAGTCTTCACCAAATTGTGGTCACAATGATATTTCTACAACCACAACGTCAAATTCTAGCCATTCATTACCACAGGCCATCTTGCCTAATGATAATATAAAAGTATCGCCGGACTTGCAAAAAGTTCCCAAAGTCATACTAAATCTGTCGAGTGCAAATAACTCTGTCTCCCTACTTCCCATCGGGACAAAAAACGTTGATTGTTTAAGCGATGGAAATGATTTTGCCCTTGAAGGTTCTTGTGAAATAGAATTGCCACTTTGGGAATCAATGTTTAGCGGCGAAAAGTTAAATCCAAGCACGTACCCATACATTTTAAAGAAATCGATCGACAAATGTATAAATAATACTTGCATTTTAATTTTCATGTATAAGAAGTATTGTTCGAATAAGGTTGTAATAACAGCTCGCTGCAAACATGAAGGTTGCAAAAGATTTAATGTATATTTACAAGAACGCCGCGTGACTGTATTAAGCAATAACACAAATTTTAGTCATAAGTCGCATTTAACACAGCAAGTGAGGGGTGTTGAAAGAGTCATATTCAAAAATAAGTCAATAAACATTAAGCCACTAAATCTGAAGAAAGAGAGCCTTATTAACATTGACGATCGTTATCTACAGGATACTAATAATCTAAGGAATATTAAATCTGACTCAGTCATGAGAAAAATTCGATCAGAAGCACTTGCTAACAATGACAGGTCCAAAAATGATGTACTAGATTTATATTTATTTCAAAAAGACCACTCCAATTATGTGCAGGAAGTAAGTTTTCCACTATGTTTGAAACTGTTTAGCGAAGAGCAGATAAAGGTATTAAAATTATCCGGTTTGTCTTTACTACATTTTGATGCAACAGGAACTGTGTGTAGACCAATTAATAAAGAAAAAAAATCGAAAAAAATCTTGTTATACTCTGGCGTGATACAAGCACCCATATCCGAAAGGATCTATCCCATTTTTTCCATGATTTCGTCGAAACATGACACCAACACCATATTTAAATTGCTTAATGATTTTAAGGTGTTTTGCGCAAATAGAAACTGTTGGCCTGCGTTTTCGGGCGTTGTGACCGACTTTAGTTTCGCCCTGATTAACGCAGTTTGTTTGGCATTTAACGAATGTTCGCTGGCGACTTATCTACAAATATGCTATAACAGCTTACAAGATTGTCGGAATGTAGAAAAACCACAAACGCTGATTTTTTTATGTTGCGCTCACCTTGTCAAAGGTATCTGTAATGACATTGACAAAAGCGCTTCAAAAGAAAAATCTACCTTAAAAGATATTCTCATCAATGTTATTTTAATGGAGGATTTAAATACGATAGATGATTTTGTCTCAAATCTATACGTTCTATTAAATACAAAATACTATACAAGTAATGTTGTAAATGCCTATAACAACCTTATAAGTCTTTGTCGTGACCAGAATAACGTTGATATGTTAGAAAACATGCAAACTGTCACTTCATTGAAAATTGACCACGACAAGGGCAAATCAAACTACGCAAATAGCCCTTTTTACATAAGATGCATGTCAACTATTTCAACTATAGTGCTTGATTCACAGGGAAATTCACTAAATAAATTTAAAGACCCCGAAATGTTTGATTTATTTATTACCAAGTACATGACATATTTACCACTGTGGAGTAATTTATTGAGAAGTAAACGAGAAAGTAACTCTCCTGTTGAAAATTATTTTGGCCAACTGAAGTGCGAGATATTAAAGGGGCAACACAATTTGAAATGTACACAGCTTATTAGACATCTGATGCGCGACACTATATCTATCTCGAAAGAAATACTCAACAAGATACCAAAGAAAAGACTTACCAAAACTAGTAAAGTTATTCAAGATGAAGAATTATGGCAGAGAAAGAGAAAACCCGTCTACAGTCATTTCGACGCACGACATTTGAAAAAGGTAGCATCAATAGAAAGTGACATTGAAATAGAAGCGCTCCAGAATACTTATTACATTTGTAAGTATTGTACGCGTGGTACAAGGCATGACGACTCAATAACAAAGTGGGTTGAGTGCGGAGATTGTCTGGAATGGGTGCACCAATCGTGTGCTAAAGTTTATTTAGAAGATGATTTCGACTTTTCAGGTGTATATGTTTGCTTATATTGTAAAAACAAATATTCATCACCCATTCCGTCTCCATCCCCATTTCAGTCAGCAGGTTCTGATTGCAGTATTAGTCACGTAAATCTCGATGTGTTTCCCAACGGATTAGTGACCGATCCTAGTTACTATAAAGTAATGTTAAGAGACTATTATATTACTAAACTGAACTCCATACCTCTGGTTAAGGAATTCGCTATTACCTAAAACACACGTAATAAGTACTGTTATTGATCATGCTTTTCAAATAATAAATGAACAAAATTATTACGATGTTAAGAATTGTGAAGTGTCTTCAATCATCTTTGGACTTAACAAAAACTATGACGTTACCAATTTTAATTGGTCATTTGACAAGGAAACAGTATTTCCCATTTGCCTGCAAAGTCACTTTACGTTAGTTATTATGAAACTAAGCGATCAAAGCATCACAATTATTGATCCATTAGGCAATGAGCTGAGACATAAGAAAAATTACTTATATTATATTAACGTTTTATTAAGAAAAATTAAGTACGCTGTAAAAATAAATAAAGTGCATACTTTGAAACATCGTAAGCAAACTGATGACAATAATTGCGGGCCAATGATTATATATTTCTTTTGGTGCCTTGTTAATAATAAGCCACTAGACGGCATTGGTGTTAATTTTACACAGTATAGGCATACTATTCAGACAATGCTATTAAAAAATAGTGATGCGATATTTAATATGTGCATGAGTTGCGGTCGTGACGTGATTGACGGTGATAAATATTTTAAGTGCCACATGTGTTACAGGAAGACGCACGCTAAACAATCTTGCTTACTTACATCTTCGGAAGTTCAATCAATAACTGTATCTGAGAAAATCACACACCTTAACAAAACTTGCCAATTGTGCAAAGAATACTAGAAAATAATTAAAAATTAACTAATTGAATTTCATTAATAATGTGGCTATGTAATTTTGCAGCTTTCTTTACATTTTTTCACGAATGTGTCTATATACACATATACTGGTTGTGGACATTCTTGACACAGATCGACTAAGTTCCACAGTAAGCTCAAGAAGGCTTGTGTTGTGGATACTCAGACAACGATCTATATAATATATAAATACTTAAATAAATATCTGTGTCATCACACAAATAAATGCCCTTACTGGGATTCGAACTCAGGACCATCGGCTTCACAGGCAGGGTCACTACCCACAAGGCCAGACCGGTCGTCTACAAAACACAATATAAAATCAATTAATCGTAGACTTAAGTTTTAAGTGAAAATTACCCAGCGTAACATGGGAACTGTAAAATTCAATTTATAATACATACTAAAAATATTTTTGGTAAAATAAAAAAAACGATCAAACGTAGACTTAAGTTTAAAATGAAAATTAAGCAGCCAAACATGGAAACATCAGAATTCGTTATACAGGTAATTATAAAACAAGTACGATTGTTCTTAACAAATAAAAAAAAAAAAAATTACTAAAAAAAAACAAACAAATCAATAAAAAAATGGACTTGGTCATAAATTATAAAAAACAAATAAGAACACCTAGGTTCTTGATTTATAAAAATTACAAAAAAAAACATAAAAAAAAAACAAACAAAACAATTAAAAAATGGACTTGGTCATAAATTATTGAAAAAAAATATAAGAACACCTAGGTTCTTGATTAATATTCACAAATCATGTGAGATTCAAAGTTACCTTTTCTGAATTTAAAAAGGAAATCGTTCCGCCGCTAAATTTATTTCAGCTGATGCAGCTACAGTTAGCTCTCTAAGTGGGATCTAAGTGGGGTAAAAGATCTTGGTGTACAGTTCCGAATGTTGTCAAAATTAAAGTGGTCTTTCATCTAGAAGTGGGTCAAAATTAATTATGTGTATTTTTTTTTTTTTTTTTATTATGAATGGGCTTACTCATGGCCACAGACTAGCCGAGGCGTAGACGTGGCCTACGATGGAGCGAGCTCGCCCAGAAGGTGCCTGTTCACTCTTGATTTGAAGGTTGCCGGGTTATAAGAACACGGAAATATAGACGCCGGCAAGGAATTCCATTCCTTGGCAGTGCGCATAAGGAAAGTAGAAGCAAAGCGCTTCGTGCGAATTGGTGGAATATCTACCAAGTAAGGATGGAAACCGGCCGTGCGTCTAAAAGTCCGATGGTAGAATGGGGACGGTGGAATAAGCTCGTGTAGCTCTTGGGCACACTCCCCGAAGTGCAACCTGTAGAATACCGACAGGCTGGCGACTTTCCGCCGATGGGCCAAAGACTGAAGCTTAGCCGTTAGCTTCTTGTCGCCAATCATCCTCCTGGCTCTGCGCTCCACTGAGTCCAAAGCGGCGAGTTGGTATTTAGCTGAGCCATCCCACAGGTGGCTGCAATACTCCATACACGACCGGACTTGAGCTTTGTAAAGTGTTAGAAGCTGTCCAGGTGTGAAGTATCGCTTCACCTTATTTAGGACGCCCAGCTTTCTGGCCGCAGTTTGTGCTTTAGACTCAATGAAGCTGCCGAAGCTGAGGACTGAACTCAGCTCCATGCCGAGGAGTTCCAGGCTGTCGGCAATAGGTACAGATGCACCCCGGAAAGAAGGAGTCAGGTGTATTTGGAATGTTTCAGAAATTGACTCTACAATGAATTATTTAAATAAAATACTTATAATACCTAGATTGGTGGATTCTGAAAGCTTAAAATAAAAGCTCTCGATGTAAATTATCAGTTTATGTAAGTTATGTAATTTTCTTTGTTTGAAAATGAGTTTACAAAATCCTTCCGCCGCTAACTTCATTTCAGCTAATGCAGCTACAGTTAGCTCGCTAACTAGGTTCTAAAGGCATTTTATGAAAGATCTTGGTGTACCATTTCGGATGATGTTAAAATGAAAGTGGTCTTTCATCCAGAAGTGGGTCAAAATTAGTGATGTGCATTTATAATATTTTGGTCACGTACTTGGTTATAAATTATTTAAAAAAAAATCTTAGAACACCTAGGTTAAAAGATTCTGAAAGCTTTTCAAAATGCTCTTGATTTACATTCACAAATCATGAAAGATTCAAAGTTATTATATTGTGAATTAATCAAGGATATAATATTGTTCCGCCGAAAACTTTCTTTCAGCTGATGTAACTACAGTAAGCTCGCGAAGTGGGTTCTGAAGGAGTTTTATGAAAGATCTTAGTATACAGTTCCGAATGTTGTCAAAATTAAAGTGGTCTTTCATCTAGAAGTGGGTCAAAATTAATTATGTGTATTTGGAATGTTTCAGAAATTGACTCTGCAATGAATTATTTAAATAAAATACTTATAATATCTAGATTGGTGGATTCTGAAAGCTTAAAATAAAAGCTCTCGATGTAAATTATCAGTTTATGTAAGTTATGTAATTTTCTTTGTTTGAAAATGAGTTTACAAAATTGTTCCGCCGCTAACTTCATTTCAGCTAATGCAGCTACAGTTAGCTCGCTAACTGGGTTCTGAAGGCGTTTTATGAAAGATCTTGGTGTACAGTTTCGGATGATGTCAAAATGAAAGTGGTCTTTCATCTAGAAGTGGGTCAAAATTAGTGATGTGCATTTATAATATTTTGGTCACGGACTTGGTTATAAATTATTAAAAAAAAAAATCTTAGAACACCTAGGTTAAAAGATTCTGAAAGCTTTTCAAAAAGCTCTTGATTTACATTCATAAATAATGAAACATTCTAAGTTATTATTTTCGGAATTAATAAAGAATATAATATTGTTCCGCCGATAACTTTCTTTCAGCGGATGCAACTACAGTAAGCTCGCGAAGTGGGTTCTGAAGGAGTTTTATGAAAGATCTTGGTGTACAGTTCCGAATGTTGTCAAAATTAAAGCGGTCTTTCGCCTAGAAGTGGGTCAAAATTAATTATGTGTATTTGGAATATTTCAGCCATTAACTCTGCAATGAATAATTTAAATAAAATACTTAGAATACCTAGATTGGTGGATTCTGAAAGCTTAAAATAAAAGCTCTCTATGTAAATTATCAGTTTATGTAAGTTATGTAACTTTTTTTGTTGAAAATGAGTTTACAAAATCGTTCCGCCGCTAACTTCATTTCAGCTAATGCAGCTACAGTTAGCTCGCTAACTGGGTTCTGAAGGCGTTTTATGAAAGATCTTGGTGTACAGTTTCGGATGATGTCAAAATGAAAGTGGTCTTTCATCTAGAAGTGGGTCAAAATTAGTGATTTGCATTTTGAATAGTTTGACCACGATCTTGGTCATTAATCATTTAAGAAAAAATCTAAGTACACCACGATTAATAGATTCTGAAAGCTTTAGAAAAAGCTCTTGATTTACATTCACAAATCATGAAAGATTCAGTTTTTTTTCTGAATTAACAAAGGACATAATATTGTTCCGCCGATAACTTTATTTCAGCTGATGCAGCTACAGTTAGCTTACTAACTGGGTTCTGAAGGCGTTTTATGAAAGATCTTGGTGTAAAGTTTCGGATGATGTCAAAATGAAAGTGGTCTTTCATCTAAAAGTGGGTCAAAATTAGTGCTGTGCATTTATAATATTTTGGTCACGGACTTGGTTATAAATTATTAAAAAAAAAATCTTAGAACACCTAGGTTAATAGATTCTGAAAGCTTTAGAAAAAGCTCTTGATTTATATTCACAAATCATGAAAGATTCAAAGCCAAAGTTATTTTTTTTTCTGAATTAATAAAGGATATAATATTGTTCCGCCGATAACTTTCTTTCAGCTGATGCAACTACAGTAAGCTCGCGAAGTGGGTTCTGAAGGTGTTTCATGAAAGATCTTGATGTACAGTTTCGAATGTTGTCAAAATGAAAGTGGTCTTTCGACTAGAAGTGGGTCAAAATTAGTTATGTGTATTTGGAATATTTCAGCCATTGACTCTGCAATTAATTATTTAAATAAAATACTTAAAATACCTAGATTGGTGGATTCTGAAAGCTTATAATAAAAGCTCTCGATGTAAATTATCAGTTTATGTAAATTATGTAATTTTCTTTTGTTGAAAATGAGTTTACAAAATCGTTCCGCCGCTAACTTCATTTCAGCTAATGCAGCTACAGTTAGCTCGCTAACTGGGTTCTGAAGGCGTTTTATGAAAGATCTTGGTGTACAGTTTCGGATGATGTCAAAATGAAAGTGGTCTTTCATCTAGAAGTGGGTCAAAATTAGTGATGTTCATTTGGAATATTTTGGCCACGGACTTGGTCATAAATTATTTAAAAAATAAATCTTAGAACACCTAAAACAATCGATTCTGAAAGCTTTATGAAAAAGCTCTTGATTTACATTCACAAATCTTGTGAGATTCAGAGTTTTTTTTTTCTGAATTAATAATGTATATAATACTGTTCCGCCGATAACTTTCTTTCAGCTGATGCAACTACAGTAAGCTCGCGAAGTGGGTTCTGAAGGCGTTTTATAAAAGATCTTGGTGTACAGTTCCGGATGTTGTCAAAATGGAAGTGGTCTTTCGTCTAGAAGTGGGTCGAAATTATAATATAAATAATAAAAAATAATAAAGGATATAATACTGTTCCGCCGATAACTTTCTTTCAGCTGATGCAACTACAGTAAGCTCGCTAAGCGGGTTCTGAAGGCGTTTTATGAAAGATCTAGGTGTACAGTTTCGGATGATGTCAAAATGAAAGTGGTCTTTCATCTAGAAGTGGGTCAAAATTAGTGATTTGCATTTTGAATAGTTTGACCACGATCTTGGTCATTAATCATTTAAGAAAAAATCTAAGTACACCTCGATTAATAGATTCTGAAAGCTTTAGAAAAAGCTCTTGATTTACATTCACAAATCATGAAAGATTCAGTTTTTTTTCTGAATGAACAAAGGATATAATATTGTTCCGCCGATAACTTTATTTCAGCTGATGCAGCTACAGTTAGCTTACTAACTGGGTTCTGAAATCGTTTTATGAAAGATCTTGGTGTAAAGTTTCGGATGATGTCAAAATGAAAGTGGTCTTTCATCTAGAAGTGGGTCAAAATTAGTGATGTGCATTTATAATATTTTGGTCACGGACTTGGTTATACATTATTTAAAAAAAAATCTTAGAACACCTAGGTTAATAGATTCTGAAAGCTTTAGAAAAAGCTCTTGATTTACATTCACAAATCATGAAAGATTCAAAGCCAAAGTTATTTTTTTTTCTGAATTAATAATGTACATAATATTGTTCCGCCGATTACATTCTTTCAGCTGATGCAACTACAGTAAGCTCGCGAAGTGGGTTCTGAAGGTGTTTTATGAAAGATTTTGGTGTACCATTTCGTATGATGTCAAAATGCAAGTGGTCTTTCGTCTAGAAGTGGGTCAAAATTAGTGATGTGCATTTGGAATATTTTGGCCATTGACTCTGCAATGAATTATTTAAATAAAATACTTAGAGTACCTAGATTGGTGAATTCTGAAAGCTTATAGTAAAAGCTCTCGATCTAAATTATCAGTTTATGTAAATTATTTAATTTTCTTTTGTTGAAAATGAGTTTACAAAATCGTTCCGCCGCTAACTTCATTTCAGCTAATGCAGCTACAGTTAGCTCGCTAACTGGGTTCTGAAGGCGTTTTATGAAAGATCTTGGTGTACAGTTTCGAATGTTGTCAAAATGAAAGTGGTCTTTCGAATAGAAGTGGGTCAAAATTAGTTATGTGTATTTGGAATATATCAGCCATTGACTCTGCAATGAATTATTTAAATAAAATACTTAGAATACCTAGATTGATGGATTCTGAAAGCTTGAAATTAAAGCTCTCGATGTAAATTATCGGTTTATGTAAGTTATGTAATTTTCTTTTGTTGAAAATGAGTTTACAAAATCGTTCCGCCGCTAATTTCATTTTAGCTAATGCAGCCACAGTTAGCTCGCTAACTGGGTTCTGAAGGCGTTTTATGAAAGATCTTGGTGTACAGTTTCGGATGATGTCAAAATGAAAGTGGTCTTTCATCTAGATGTGGGTCAAAATTAGTGATGTTCATTTGGAATATTTTGGCCACGGACTTGGTCATACATTATTTAAAAAATAAATCTTAGAACACCTAAAACAATAGATTCTGAAAGCTTTGCGAAAAAGCTCTTGATTTACATTCACAACTCTTGTGAGAGTCAGAGTTTTTTTTTCTGAATTAATAATGTACATAATATTGTTCCGCCGATAACATTCTTTCAGCTGATGCAACTACAGTAAGCTCGCGAAGTGGGTTCTGAAGGTGTTTCATGAAAGATCTTGATGTACAGTTTCGAATGTTGTCAAAATGAAAGTGGTCTTTCGACTAGAAGTGGGTCAAAATTAATTATGTGTATTTGGAATATTTCAGCCATTGACTCTGCAATGAATTATTTAAATAAAATAATTAGAATACCTAGATTGGTGGATTCTGAAAGCTTATAATAAAAGCTCTCGATGTAAATTATCAGTTTATGTAAATTATGTAATTTTCTTTTGTTGAAAATGAGTTTACAAAATCGTTCCGCCGCTAACTTCATTTCAGCTAATGCAGCTACAGTTAGCTCGCTAACTGGGTTCTGAAGGCGTTTTATGAAAGATCTTGGTGTACAGTTTCGGATGATGTCAAAATGAAAGTGGTCTTTCATCTAGAAGTGGGTCAAAATTAGTGATTTGCATTTTGAATAGTTTGACCACGATCTTGGTCATTAATCTTTTAAAAAAAATCTAAGTACACCTCGATTAATAGATTCTGAAAGCTTTAGAAAAAGCTCTTGATTTACATTCACAAATCATGAAAGATTCAGTTTTTTTTCTGAATTAACAAAGGATATAATATTGTTCCGCCGATAACGTTATTTCAGCTGATGCAGCTACAGTTAGCTTACTAACTGGGTTCTGAAGGCGTTTTATGAAAGATCTTGGTGTAAAGTTTCGGATGATGTCTAAATGAAAGTGGTCTTTCATCTAAAAGTGGGTCAAAATTAGTGCTGTGCATTTATAATATTTTGGTCACGGACTTGTTATAAATTATTAAAAAAAAAATCTTAGAACACCTAGGTTAATAGATTCTGAAAGCTTTAGAAAAAGCTCTTGATTTACATTCACAAATCATGAAAGATTCAAAGCCAAAGTTATTTTTTTTCTGAATTAATAAAGGATATAATATTGTTCCGCCGATAACTTTCTTTCAGCTGATGCAACTACAGTAAGCTCGCGAAGTGGGATCTGAAGGTGTTTCATGAACGATCTTGATGTACAGTTTCGAGTGTTGTCAAAATGAAAGTGGTCTTTCGACTAGAAGTGGGTCAAAATTAATTATGTGTATTTGGAATATTTCAGCCATTGACCCTGCAATTAATTATTTAAATAAAATACTTAGAATACCTAGATTGGAGGATTCTGAAAGCTTATAATAAAAGCTCTCGATGTAAATTATCAGTTTATGTAAATTATGTAATTTTCTTTTGTTGAAAATGAGTTTACAAAATCGTTCCGCCGCTAACTTCATTTCAGCTAATGCAGCTACAGTTAGCTCGCTAACTGGGTTCTGAAGGCGTTTTATGAAAGATCTTGGTGTACAGTTTCGGATGATGTCAAAATGAAAGTGGTCTTTCATCTAGAAGTGGGTCAAAATTAGTGATTTGCATTTTGAATAGTTTGACCACGATCTTGGTCATTAATCATTTAAGAAAAAATCTAAGTACACCACGATTAATAGATTCTGAAAGCTTTAGAAAAAGCTCTTGATTTACATTCACAAATCATGAAAGATTCAGTTTTTTTTCTGAATTAACAAAGGACATAATATTGTTCCGCCGATAACTTTATTTCAGCTGATGCAGCTACAGTTAGCTTACTAACTGGGTTCTGAAGGCGTTTTATGAAAGATCTTGGTGTAAAGTTTCGGATGATGTCAAAATGAAAGTGGTCTTTCATCTAAAAGTGGGTCAAAATTAGTGCTGTGCATTTATAATATTTTGGTCACGGACTTGGTTATAAATTATTTAAAAAAAAATCTTAGAACACCTAGGTTAATAGATTCTGAAAGCTTTAGAAAAAGCTCTTGATTTATATTCACAAATCATGAAAGATTCAAAGCCAAAGTTATTTTTTTTTCTGAATTAATAAAGGATATAATATTGTTCCGCCGATAACTTTCTTTCAGCTGATGCAACTACAGTAAGCTCGCGAAGTGGGTTCTGAAGGTGTTTCATGAAAGATCTTGATGTACAGTTTCGAATGTTGTCAAAATGAAAGTGGTCTTTCGACTAGAAGTGGGTCAAAATTAGTTATGTGTATTTGGAATATTTCAGCCATTGACTCTGCAATTAATTATTTAAATAAAATACTTAAAATACCTAGATTGGTGGATTCTGAAAGCTTATAATAAAAGCTCTCGATGTAAATTATCAGTTTATGTAAATTATGTAATTTTCTTTTGTTGAAAATGAGTTTACAAAATCGTTCCGCCGCTAACTTCATTTCAGCTAATGCAGCTACAGTTAGCTCGCTAACTGGGTTCTGAAGGCGTTTTATGAAAGATCTTGGTGTACAGTTTTGGATGATGTCAAAATGAAAGTGGTCTTTCATCTAGAAGTGGGTCAAAATTAGTGATGTTCATTTGGAATATTTTGGCCACGGACTTGGTCATAAATTATTTAAAAAATAAATCTTAGAACACCTAAAACAATCGATTCTGAAAGCTTTATGAAAAAGCTCTTGATTTACATTCACAAATCTTGTGAGATTCAGAGTTTTTTTTTTCTGAATTAATAATGTATATAATACTGTTCCGCCGATAACTTTCTTTCAGCTGATGCAACTACAGTAAGCTCGCGAAGTGGGTTCTGAAGGCGTTTTATAAAAGATCTTGGTGTACAGTTCCGGATGTTGTCAAAATGGAAGTGGTCTTTCGTCTAGAAGTGGGTCGAAATTATAATATAAATAATAAAAAATAATAAAGGATATAATACTGTTCCGCCGATAACTTTCTTTCAGCTGATGCAACTACAGTAAGCTCGCTAAGCGGGTTCTGAAGGCGTTTTATGAAAGATCTTGGTGTACAGTTCCGAATGTTGTCAAAATTAAAGCGGTCTTTCGCCTAGAAGTGGGTCAAAATTAATTATGTGTATTTGGAATATTTCAGCCATTAACTCTGCAATGAATAATTTAAATAAAATACTTAGAATACCTAGATTGGTGGATTCTGAAAGCTTAAAATAAAAGCTCTCTATGTAAATTATCAGTTTATGTAAGTTATGTAACTTTTTTTGTTGAAAATGAGTTTACAAAATCGTTCCGCCGCTAACTTCATTTCAGCTAATGCAGATACAGTTAGCTCGCTAACTGGGTTCTGAAGGCGTTTTATGAAAGATCTTGGTGTACAGTTTCGGATGATGTCAAAATGAAAGTGGTCTTTCATCTAGAAGTGGGTCAAAATTAGTGATTTGCATTTTGAATAGTTTGACCACGATCTTGGTCATTAATCATTTAAGAAAAAATCTAAGTACACCACGATTAATAGATTCTGAAAGCTTTAGAAAAAGCTCTTGATTTACATTCACAAATCATGAAAGATTCAGTTTTTTTTCTGAATTAACAAAGGACATAATATTGTTCCGCCGATAACTTTATTTCAGCTGATGCAGCTACAGTTAGCTTACTAACTGGGTTCTGAAGGCGTTTTTTGAAAGATCTTGGTGTAAAGTTTCGGATGATGTCAAAATGAAAGTGGTCTTTCATCTAGAAGTGGGTCAAAATTAGTGATGTGCATTTATAATATTTTGGTCACGGACTTGGTTATAAATTATAAAAAAAAAATCTTAGAACACCTAGGTTAATAGATTCTGAAAGCTTTAGAAAAAGCTCTTGATTTATATTCACAAATCATGAAAGATTCAAAGCCAAAGTTATTTTTTTTTCTGAATTAATAAAGGATATAATATTGTTCCGCCGATAACTTTCTTTCAGCTGATGCAACTACAGTAAGCTCGCGAAGTGGGTTCTGAAGGTGTTTCATGAAAGATCTTGATGTACAGTTTCGAATGTTGTCAAAATGAAAGTGGTCTTTCGACTAGAAGTGGGTCAAAATTAATTATGTGTATTTGGAATATTTCAGCCATTGACTCTGCAATGAATTATTTAAATAAAATACTTAGAATACCTAGATTGGTGGATTCTGAAAGCTTATAGTAAAAGCTCTCGATGTAAATTATCAGTTTATGTAAATTATGTAATTTTGTTTTGTTGAAAATGAGTTTACAAAATCGTTCCGCCGCTAACTTCATTTAAGCTAATGCAGCTACAGTTAGCTCGCTAACTGGGTTCTGAAGGCGTTTTATGAAAGATCTTGGTGTACAGTTTCGGATGATGTCAAAATGAAAGTGGTCTTTCATCTAGAAGTGGGTCAAAATTAGTGATTTGCATTTTGAATAGTTTGACCACGATCTTGGTCATTAATCATTTAAGAAAAAATCTAAGTACACCACGATTAATAGATTCTGAAAGCTTTAGAAAAAGCTCTTGATTTACATTCACAAATCATGAAAGATTCAGTTTTTTTTCTGAATTAACAAAGGACATAATATTGTTCCGCCGATAACTTTATTTCAGCTCATGCAGCTACAGTTAGCTTACTAACTGGGTTCTGAAGGCTTTTTTTGAAAGATCTTGGTGTAAAGTTTCGGATGATGTCAAAATGAAAGTGGTCTTTCATCTAGAAATGGGTCAAAATTAGTGATGTGCATTTATAATATTTTGGTCACGGACTTGGTTATAAATTATTAAAAAAAATAATCTTAGAACACCTAGGTTAATAGATTCTGAAAGCTTTAGAAAAAGCTCTTTATTTATATTCACAAATCATGAAAGATTCAAAGCCAAAGTTAGTTTTTTTTCTGAATTAATAATGTACATAATATTGTTCCGCCGATAACTTTCTTTCAGCTGATGCAACTACAGTTAGCTCGCGAAGTGGGTTCTGAAGGCGTTTTATGAAAGATCTTGGTGTACAGTTTCGGATGATGTCAAAATGAAAGTGGTCTTTCATCTAGAAGTGGGTCAAAATTAGTGATGTTCATTTGGAATATTTTGGCCACGGACTTGGTCATAAATTATTTAAAAAATAAATCTTAGAACACCTAAAACATTAGATTCTGAAAGCTTTGCGAAAAAGCTCTTGATTTACATTCACAACTCTTGTGAGATTCAGAGTTTTTTTTTCTGAATTAATAATGTACATAATATTGTTCCGCCGATAACTTTCTTTCAGCTGATGCAACTACAGTAAGCTCGCGAAGTGGGTTCTGAAGGTGTTTCATGAAAGATCTTGATGTACAGTTTCGAATGTTGTCAAAATGAAAGTGGTCTTTCGACTAGAAGTGGGTCAAAATTAGTTATGTGTATTTGGAATATTTCAGCCATTGACTCTGCAATTAATTATTTAAATAAAATACTTAAAATACCTAGATTGGTGGATTCTGAAAGCTTATAATAAAAGCTCTCGATGTAAATTATTAGTTTATGTAAATTATGTAATTTTCTTTTGTTGAAAATGAGTTTACAAAATCGTTCCGCCGTTAACTTCATTTCAGCTAATGCAGCTACAGTTAGCTCGCTAACTGGGTTCTGAAGGCGTTTTATGAAAGATCTTGGTGTACAGTTTCGGATGATGTCAAAATGAAAGTGGTCTTTCATCTAGAAGTGGGTCAAAATTAGTGATGTTCATTTGGAATATTTTGGCCACGGACTTGGTCATAAATTATTTAAAAAATAAATCTTAGAACACCTAAAACAATCGATTCTGAAAGCTTTATGAAAAAGCTCTTGATTTACATTCACAAATCTTGTGAGATTCAGAGTTTTTTTTTTCTGAATTAATAATGTATATAATACTGTTCCGCCGATAACTTTCTTTCAGCTGATGCAACTACAGTAAGCTCGCGAAGTGGGTTCTGAAGGCGTTTTATAAAAGATCTTGGTGTACAGTTCCGGATGTTGTCAAAATGGAAGTGGTCTTTCGTCTAGAAGTGGGTCGAAATTATAATATAAATAATAAAAAATAATAAAGGATATAATACTGTTCCGCCGATAACTTTCTTTCAGCTGATGCAACTACAGTAAGCTCGCTAAGCGGGTTCTGAAGGCGTTTTATGAAAGATCTTGGTGTACAGTTTCGGATGATGTCAAAATGAAAGTGGTCTTTCATCTAGAAGTGGGTCAAAATTAGTGATTTGCATTTTGAATAGTTTGACCACGATCTTGGTCATTAATCATTTAAGAAAAAATCTAAGTACACCTCGATTAATAGATTCTGAAAGCTTTAGAAAAAGCTCTTGATTTACATTCACAAATCATGAAAGATTCAGTTTTTTTTCTGAATTAACAAAGGATATAATATTGTTCCGCCGATAACTTTCTTTCAGCTGATGCAACTACAGTAAGCTCGCGAAGTGGGTTCTGAAGGTGTTTCATGAAAGATCTTGATGTACAGTTTCGAATGTTGTCAAAATGAAAGTGGTCTTTCGACTAGAAGTGGGTCAAAATTAGTTATGTGTATTTGGAATATTTCAGCCATTGACTCTGCAATTAATTATTTAAATAAAATACTTAAAATACCTAGATTGGTGGATTCTGAAAGCTTATAATAAAAGCTCTCGATGTAAATTATCAGTTTATGTAAATTATGTAATTTTCTTTTGTTGAAAATGAGTTTACAAAATCGTTCCGCCGCTAACTTCATTTCAGCTAATGCAGCTACAGTTAGCTCGCTAACTGGGTTCTGAAGGCGTTTTATGAAAGATCTTGGTGTACAGTTTTGGATGATGTCAAAATGAAAGTGGTCTTTCATCTAGAAGTGGGTCAAAATTAGTGATGTTCATTTGGAATATTTTGGCCACGGACTTGGTCATAAATTATTTAAAAAATAAATCTTAGAACACCTAAAACAATCGATTCTGAAAGCTTTATGAAAAAGCTCTTGATTTACATTCACAAATCTTGTGAGATTCAGAGTTTTTTTTTTCTGAATTAATAATGTATATAATACTGTTCCGCCGATAACTTTCTTTCAGCTGATGCAACTACAGTAAGCTCGCGAAGTGGGTTCTGAAGGCGTTTTATAAAAGATCTTGGTGTACAGTTCCGGATGTTGTCAAAATGGAAGTGGTCTTTCGTCTAGAAGTGGGTCGAAATTATAATATAAATAATAAAAAATAATAAAGGATATAATACTGTTCCGCCGATAACTTTCTTTCAGCTGATGCAACTACAGTAAGCTCGCTAAGCGGGTTCTGAAGGCGTTTTATGAAAGATCTTGGTGTACAGTTCCGAATGTTGTCAAAATTAAAGCGGTCTTTCGCCTAGAAGTGGGTCAAAATTAATTATGTGTATTTGGAATATTTCAGCCATTAACTCTGCAATGAATAATTTAAATAAAATACTTAGAATACCTAGATTGGTGGATTCTGAAAGCTTAAAATAAAAGCTCTCTATGTAAATTATCAGTTTATGTAAGTTATGTAACTTTTTTTGTTGAAAATGAGTTTACAAAATCGTTCCGCCGCTAACTTCATTTCAGCTAATGCAGATACAGTTAGCTCGCTAACTGGGTTCTGAAGGCGTTTTATGAAAGATCTTGGTGTACAGTTTCGGATGATGTCAAAATGAAAGTGGTCTTTCATCTAGAAGTGGGTCAAAATTAGTGATTTGCATTTTGAATAGTTTGACCACGATCTTGGTCATTAATCATTTAAGAAAAAATCTAAGTACACCACGATTAATAGATTCTGAAAGCTTTAGAAAAAGCTCTTGATTTACATTCACAAATCATGAAAGATTCAGTTTTTTTTCTGAATTAACAAAGGACATAATATTGTTCCGCCGATAACTTTATTTCAGCTGATGCAGCTACAGTTAGCTTACTAACTGGGTTCTGAAGGCGTTTTTTGAAAGATCTTGGTGTAAAGTTTCGGATGATGTCAAAATGAAAGTGGTCTTTCATCTAGAAGTGGGTCAAAATTAGTGATGTGCATTTATAATATTTTGGTCACGGACTTGGTTATAAATTATAAAAAAAAAATCTTAGAACACCTAGGTTAATAGATTCTGAAAGCTTTAGAAAAAGCTCTTGATTTATATTCACAAATCATGAAAGATTCAAAGCCAAAGTTATTTTTTTTTCTGAATTAATAAAGGATATAATATTGTTCCGCCGATAACTTTCTTTCAGCTGATGCAACTACAGTAAGCTCGCGAAGTGGGTTCTGAAGGTGTTTCATGAAAGATCTTGATGTACAGTTTCGAATGTTGTCAAAATGAAAGTGGTCTTTCGACTAGAAGTGGGTCAAAATTAATTATGTGTATTTGGAATATTTCAGCCATTGACTCTGCAATGAATTATTTAAATAAAATACTTAGAATACCTAGATTGGTGGATTCTGAAAGCTTATAGTAAAAGCTCTCGATGTAAATTATCAGTTTATGTAAATTATGTAATTTTGTTTTGTTGAAAATGAGTTTACAAAATCGTTCCGCCGCTAACTTCATTTAAGCTAATGCAGCTACAGTTAGCTCGCTAACTGGGTTCTGAAGGCGTTTTATGAAAGATCTTGGTGTACAGTTTCGGATGATGTCAAAATGAAAGTGGTCTTTCATCTAGAAGTGGGTCAAAATTAGTGATTTGCATTTTGAATAGTTTGACCACGATCTTGGTCATTAATCATTTAAGAAAAAATCTAAGTACACCACGATTAATAGATTCTGAAAGCTTTAGAAAAAGCTCTTGATTTACATTCACAAATCATGAAAGATTCAGTTTTTTTTCTGAATTAACAAAGGACATAATATTGTTCCGCCGATAACTTTATTTCAGCTCATGCAGCTACAGTTAGCTTACTAACTGGGTTCTGAAGGCTTTTTTTGAAAGATCTTGGTGTAAAGTTTCGGATGATGTCAAAATGAAAGTGGTCTTTCATCTAGAAATGGGTCAAAATTAGTGATGTGCATTTATAATATTTTGGTCACGGACTTGGTTATAAATTATTAAAAAAAATAATCTTAGAACACCTAGGTTAATAGATTCTGAAAGCTTTAGAAAAAGCTCTTTATTTATATTCACAAATCATGAAAGATTCAAAGCCAAAGTTAGTTTTTTTTCTGAATTAATAATGTACATAATATTGTTCCGCCGATAACTTTCTTTCAGCTGATGCAACTACAGTTAGCTCGCGAAGTGGGTTCTGAAGGCGTTTTATGAAAGATCTTGGTGTACAGTTTCGGATGATGTCAAAATGAAAGTGGTCTTTCATCTAGAAGTGGGTCAAAATTAGTGATGTTCATTTGGAATATTTTGGCCACGGACTTGGTCATAAATTATTTAAAAAATAAATCTTAGAACACCTAAAACATTAGATTCTGAAAGCTTTGCGAAAAAGCTCTTGATTTACATTCACAACTCTTGTGAGATTCAGAGTTTTTTTTTCTGAATTAATAATGTACATAATATTGTTCCGCCGATAACTTTCTTTCAGCTGATGCAACTACAGTAAGCTCGCGAAGTGGGTTCTGAAGGTGTTTCATGAAAGATCTTGATGTACAGTTTCGAATGTTGTCAAAATGAAAGTGGTCTTTCGACTAGAAGTGGGTCAAAATTAGTTATGTGTATTTGGAATATTTCAGCCATTGACTCTGCAATTAATTATTTAAATAAAATACTTAAAATACCTAGATTGGTGGATTCTGAAAGCTTATAATAAAAGCTCTCGATGTAAATTATTAGTTTATGTAAATTATGTAATTTTCTTTTGTTGAAAATGAGTTTACAAAATCGTTCCGCCGCTAACTTCATTTCAGCTAATGCAGCTACAGTTAGCTCGCTAACTGGGTTCTGAAGGCGTTTTATGAAAGATCTTGGTGTACAGTTTCGGATGATGTCAAAATGAAAGTGGTCTTTCATCTAGAAGTGGGTCAAAATTAGTGATGTTCATTTGGAATATTTTGGCCACGGACTTGGTCATAAATTATTTAAAAAATAAATCTTAGAACACCTAAAACAATCGATTCTGAAAGCTTTATGAAAAAGCTCTTGATTTACATTCACAAATCTTGTGAGATTCAGAGTTTTTTTTTTCTGAATTAATAATGTATATAATACTGTTCCGCCGATAACTTTCTTTCAGCTGATGCAACTACAGTAAGCTCGCGAAGTGGGTTCTGAAGGCGTTTTATAAAAGATCTTGGTGTACAGTTCCGGATGTTGTCAAAATGGAAGTGGTCTTTCGTCTAGAAGTGGGTCGAAATTATAATATAAATAATAAAAAATAATAAAGGATATAATACTGTTCCGCCGATAACTTTCTTTCAGCTGATGCAACTACAGTAAGCTCGCTAAGCGGGTTCTGAAGGCGTTTTATGAAAGATCTTGGTGTACAGTTCCGAATGTTGTCAAAATTAAAGCGGTCTTTCGCCTAGAAGTGGGTCAAAATTAATTATGTGTATTTGGAATATTTCAGCCATTAACTCTGCAATGAATAATTTAAATAAAATACTTAGAATACCTAGATTGGTGGATTCTGAAAGCTTAAAATAAAAGCTCTCTATGTAAATTATCAGTTTATGTAAGTTATGTAACTTTTTTTGTTGAAAATGAGTTTACAAAATCGTTCCGCCGCTAACTTCATTTCAGCTAATGCAGATACAGTTAGCTCGCTAACTGGGTTCTGAAGGCGTTTTATGAAAGATCTTGGTGTACAGTTTCGGATGATGTCAAAATGAAAGTGGTCTTTCATCTAGAAGTGGGTCAAAATTAGTGATTTGCATTTTGAATAGTTTGACCACGATCTTGGTCATTAATCATTTAAGAAAAAATCTAAGTACACCACGATTAATAGATTCTGAAAGCTTTAGAAAAAGCTCTTGATTTACATTCACAAATCATGAAAGATTCAGTTTTTTTTCTGAATTAACAAAGGACATAATATTGTTCCGCCGATAACTTTATTTCAGCTGATGCAGCTACAGTTAGCTTACTAACTGGGTTCTGAAGGCGTTTTTTGAAAGATCTTGGTGTAAAGTTTCGGATGATGTCAAAATGAAAGTGGTCTTTCATCTAGAAGTGGGTCAAAATTAGTGATGTGCATTTATAATATTTTGGTCACGGACTTGGTTATAAATTATAAAAAAAAAATCTTAGAACACCTAGGTTAATAGATTCTGAAAGCTTTAGAAAAAGCTCTTGATTTATATTCACAAATCATGAAAGATTCAAAGCCAAAGTTATTTTTTTTTCTGAATTAATAAAGGATATAATATTGTTCCGCCGATAACTTTCTTTCAGCTGATGCAACTACAGTAAGCTCGCGAAGTGGGTTCTGAAGGTGTTTCATGAAAGATCTTGATGTACAGTTTCGAATGTTGTCAAAATGAAAGTGGTCTTTCGACTAGAAGTGGGTCAAAATTAATTATGTGTATTTGGAATATTTCAGCCATTGACTCTGCAATGAATTATTTAAATAAAATACTTAGAATACCTAGATTGGTGGATTCTGAAAGCTTATAGTAAAAGCTCTCGATGTAAATTATCAGTTTATGTAAATTATGTAATTTTGTTTTGTTGAAAATGAGTTTACAAAATCGTTCCGCCGCTAACTTAATTTAAGCTAATGCAGCTACAGTTAGCTCGCTAACTGGGTTCTGAAGGCGTTTTATGAAAGATCTTGGTGTACAGTTTCGGATGATGTCAAAATGAAAGTGGTCTTTCATCTAGAAGTGGGTCAAAATTAGTGATTTGCATTTTGAATAGTTTGACCACGATCTTGGTCATTAATCATTTAAGAAAAAATCTAAGTACACCACGATTAATAGATTCTGAAAGCTTTAGAAAAAGCTCTTGATTTACATTCACAAATCATGAAAGATTCAGTTTTTTTTCTGAATTAACAAAGGACATAATATTGTTCCGCCGATAACTTTATTTCAGCTCATGCAGCTACAGTTAGCTTACTAACTGGGTTCTGAAGGCTTTTTTTGAAAGATCTTGGTGTAAAGTTTCGGATGATGTCAAAATGAAAGTGGTCTTTCATCTAGAAATGGGTCAAAATTAGTGATGTGCATTTATAATATTTTGGTCACGGACTTGGTTATAAATTATTAAAAAAAATAATCTTAGAACACCTAGGTTAATAGATTCTGAAAGCTTTAGAAAAAGCTCTTTATTTATATTCACAAATCATGAAAGATTCAAAGCCAAAGTTAGTTTTTTTTCTGAATTAATAATGTACATAATATTGTTCCGCCGATAACTTTCTTTCAGCTGATGCAACTACAGTTAGCTCGCGAAGTG
Source organism: Cydia fagiglandana (assembly GCF_963556715.1). Taxonomy (NCBI): domain Eukaryota; kingdom Metazoa; phylum Arthropoda; class Insecta; order Lepidoptera; family Tortricidae; genus Cydia; species Cydia fagiglandana. Next base: position 19,344,432 of record NC_085940.1, read on the forward strand.
GGTTCTGAAGGCGTTTTATGAAAGATCTTGGTGTACAGTTTCGGATGATGTCAAAATGAAAGTGGTCTTTCATCTAGAAGTGGGTCAAAATTAGTGATGTTCATTTGGAATATTTTGGCCACGGACTTGGTCATAAATTATTTAAAAAATAAATCTTAGAACACCTAAAACATTAGATTCTGAAAGCTTTGCGAAAAAGCTCTTGATTTACATTCACAACTCTTGTGAGATTCAGAGTTTTTTTTTCTGAATTAATAATGTACATAATATTGTTCCGCCGATAACTTTCTTTCAGCTGATGCAACTACAGTAAGCTCGCGAAGTGGGTTCTGAAGGTGTTTCATGAAAGATCTTGATGTACAGTTTCGAATGTTGTCAAAATGAAAGTGGTCTTTCGACTAGAAGTGGGTCAAAATTAGTTATGTGTATTTGGAATATTTCAGCCATTGACTCTGCAATTAATTATTTAAATAAAATACTTAAAATACCTAGATTGGTGGATTCTGAAAGCTTGTAATAAAAGCTCTCGATGTAAATTATTAGTTTATGTAAATTATGTAATTTTCTTTTGTTGAAAATGAGTTTACAAAATCGTTCCGCCGCTAACTTCATTTCAGCTAATGCAGCTACAGTTAGCTCGCTAACTGGGTTCTGAAGGCGTTTTATGAAAGATCTTGGTGTACAGTTTCGGATGATGTCAAAATGAAAGTGGTCTTTCATCTAGAAGTGGGTCAAAATTAGTGATGTTCATTTGGAATATTTTGGCCACGGACTTGGTCATAAATTATTTAAAAAATAAATCTTAGAACACCTAAAACAATCGATTCTGAAAGCTTTATGAAAAAGCTCTTGATTTACATTCACAAATCTTGTGAGATTCAGAGTTTTTTTTTTCTGAATTAATAATGTATATAATACTGTTCCGCCGATAACTTTCTTTCAGCTGATGCAACTACAGTAAGCTCGCGAAGTGGGTTCTGAAGGCGTTTTATAAAAGATCTTGGTGTACAGTTCCGGATGTTGTCAAAATGGAAGTGGTCTTTCGTCTAGAAGTGGGTCGAAATTATAATATAAATAATAAAAAATAATAAAGGATATAATACTGTTCCGCCGATAACTTTCTTTCAGCTGATGCAACTACAGTAAGCTCGCTAAGCGGGTTCTGAAGGCGTTTTATGAAAGATCTTGGTGTACAGTTCCGAATGTTGTCAAAATTAAAGCGGTCTTTCGCCTAGAAGTGGGTCAAAATTAATTATGTGTATTTGGAATATTTCAGCCATTAACTCTGCAATGAATAATTTAAATAAAATACTTAGAATACCTAGATTGGTGGATTCTGAAAGCTTAAAATAAAAGCTCTCTATGTAAATTATCAGTTTATGTAAGTTATGTAACTTTTTTTGTTGAAAATGAGTTTACAAAATCGTTCCGCCGCTAACTTCATTTCAGCTAATGCAGATACAGTTAGCTCGCTAACTGGGTTCTGAAGGCGTTTTATGAAAGATCTTGGTGTACAGTTTCGGATGATGTCAAAATGAAAGTGGTCTTTCATCTAGAAGTGGGTCAAAATTAGTGATTTGCATTTTGAATAGTTTGACCACGATCTTGGTCATTAATCATTTAAGAAAAAATCTAAGTACACCACGATTAATAGATTCTGAAAGCTTTAGAAAAAGCTCTTGATTTACATTCACAAATCATGAAAGATTCAGTTTTTTTTCTGAATTAACAAAGGACATAATATTGTTCCGCCGATAACTTTATTTCAGCTGATGCAGCTACAGTTAGCTTACTAACTGGGTTCTGAAGGCGTTTTTTGAAAGATCTTGGTGTAAAGTTTCGGATGATGTCAAAATGAAAGTGGTCTTTCATCTAGAAGTGGGTCAAAATTAGTGATGTGCATTTATAATATTTTGGTCACGGACTTGGTTATAAATTATAAAAAAAAAATCTTAGAACACCTAGGTTAATAGATTCTGAAAGCTTTAGAAAAAGCTCTTGATTTATATTCACAAATCATGAAAGATTCAAAGCCAAAGTTATTTTTTTTTCTGAATTAATAAAGGATATAATATTGTTCCGCCGATAACTTTCTTTCAGCTGATGCAACTACAGTAAGCTCGCGAAGTGGGTTCTGAAGGTGTTTCATGAAAGATCTTGATGTACAGTTTCGAATGTTGTCAAAATGAAAGTGGTCTTTCGACTAGAAGTGGGTCAAAATTAATTATGTGTATTTGGAATATTTCAGCCATTGACTCTGCAATGAATTATTTAAATAAAATACTTAGAATACCTAGATTGGTGGATTCTGAAAGCTTATAGTAAAAGCTCTCGATGTAAATTATCAGTTTATGTAAATTATGTAATTTTGTTTTGTTGAAAATGAGTTTACAAAATCGTTCCGCCGCTAACTTCATTTAAGCTAATGCAGCTACAGTTAGCTCGCTAACTGGGTTCTGAAGGCGTTTTATGAAAGATCTTGGTGTACAGTTTCGGATGATGTCAAAATGAAAGTGGTCTTTCATCTAGAAGTGGGTCAAAATTAGTGATTTGCATTTTGAATAGTTTGACCACGATCTTGGTCATTAATCATTTAAGAAAAAATCTAAGTACACCACGATTAATAGATTCTGAAAGCTTTAGAAAAAGCTCTTGATTTACATTCACAAATCATGAAAGATTCAGTTTTTTTTCTGAATTAACAAAGGACATAATATTGTTCCGCCGATAACTTTATTTCAGCTCATGCAGCTACAGTTAGCTTACTAACTGGGTTCTGAAGGCTTTTTTTGAAAGATCTTGGTGTAAAGTTTCGGATGATGTCAAAATGAAAGTGGTCTTTCATCTAGAAATGGGTCAAAATTAGTGATGTGCATTTATAATATTTTGGTCACGGACTTGGTTATAAATTATTAAAAAAAATAATCTTAGAACACCTAGGTTAATAGATTCTGAAAGCTTTAGAAAAAGCTCTTTATTTATATTCACAAATCATGAAAGATTCAAAGCCAAAGTTAGTTTTTTTTCTGAATTAATAATGTACATAATATTGTTCCGCCGATAACTTTCTTTCAGCTGATGCAACTACAGTTAGCTCGCGAAGTGGGTTCTGAAGGCGTTTTATGAAAGATCTTGGTGTACAGTTTCGGATGATGTCAAAATGAAAGTGGTCTTTCATCTAGAAGTGGGTCAAAATTAGTGATGTTCATTTGGAATATTTTGGCCACGGACTTGGTCATAAATTATTTAAAAAATAAATCTTAGAACACCTAAAACATTAGATTCTGAAAGCTTTGCGAAAAAGCTCTTGATTTACATTCACAACTCTTGTGAGATTCAGAGTTTTTTTTTCTGAATTAATAATGTACATAATATTGTTCCGCCGATAACTTTCTTTCAGCTGATGCAACTACAGTAAGCTCGCGAAGTGGGTTCTGAAGGTGTTTCATGAAAGATCTTGATGTACAGTTTCGAATGTTGTCAAAATGAAAGTGGTCTTTCGACTAGAAGTGGGTCAAAATTAGTTATGTGTATTTGGAATATTTCAGCCATTGACTCTGCAATTAATTATTTAAATAAAATACTTAAAATACCTAGATTGGTGGATTCTGAAAGCTTATAATAAAAGCTCTCGATGTAAATTATCAGTTTATGTAAATTATGTAATTTTCTTTTGTTGAAAATGAGTTTACAAAATCGTTCCGCCGCTAACTTCATTTCAGCTAATGCAGCTACAGTTAGCTCGCTAACTGGGTTCTGAAGGCGTTTTATGAAAGATCTTGGTGTACAGTTTCGGATGATGTCAAAATGAAAGTGGTCTTTCATCTAGAAGTGGGTCAAAATTAGTGATGTTCATTTGGAATATTTTGGCCACGGACTTGGTCATAAATTATTTAAAAAATAAATCTTAGAACACCTAAAACAATCGATTCTGAAAGCTTTATGAAAAAGCTCTTGATTTACATTCACAAATCTTGTGAGATTCAGAGTTTTTTTTTTCTGAATTAATAATGTATATAATACTGTTCCGCCGATAACTTTCTTTCAGCTGATGCAACTACAGTAAGCTCGCGAAGTGGGTTCTGAAGGCGTTTTATAAAAGATCTTGGTGTACAGTTCCGGATGTTGTCAAAATGGAAGTGGTCTTTCGTCTAGAAGTGGGTCGAAATTATAATATAAATAATAAAAAATAATAAAGGATATAATACTGTTCCGCCGATAACTTTCTTTCAGCTGATGCAACTACAGTAAGCTCGCTAAGCGGGTTCTGAAGGCGTTTTATGAAAGATCTTGGTGTACAGTTTCGGATGATGTCAAAATGAAAGTGGTCTTTCATCTAGAAGTGGGTCAAAATTAGTGATTTGCATTTTGAATAGTTTGACCACGATCTTGGTCATTAATCATTTAAGAAAAAATCTAAGTACACCTCGATTAATAGATTCTGAAAGCTTTAGAAAAAGCTCTTGATTTACATTCACAAATCATGAAAGATTCAGTTTTTTTTCTGAATTAACAAAGGATATAATATTGTTCCGCCGATAACTTTATTTCAGCTGATGCAGCTACAGTTAGCTTACTAACTGGGTTCTGAAATCATTTTATGAAAGATCTTGGTGTAAAGTTTCGGATGATGTCAAAATGAAAGTGGTCTTTCATCTAGAAGTGGGTCAAAATTAGTGAAGTGCATTTATAATATTTTGGTCACGGACTTGGTTATAAATTATTAAAAAAAAAATCTTAGAACACCTAGGTTAATAGATTCTGAAAGCTTTAGAAAAAGCTCTTGATTTACATTCACAAATCATGAAAGATTCAGTTTTTTTTCTGAATTAACAAAGGATATAATATTGTTCCGCCGATAACTTTATTTCAGCTGATGCAGCTACAGTTAGCTTACTAACTGGGTTCTGAAATCGTTTTATGAAAGATCTTGGTGTAACGTTTCGGATGATGTCAAAATGAAAGTGGTCTTTCATCTAGAAGTGGGTCAAAATTAGTGATGTGCATTTATAATATTTTGGTCACGGACTTGGTTATACATTATTTAAAAAAAAATCTTAGAACACCTAGGTTAATAGATTCTGAAAGCTTTAGAAAAAGCTCTTGATTTACATTCACAAATCATGAAAGATTCAAAGCCAAAGTTATTTTTTTTTCTGAATTAATAATGTACATAATATTGTTCCGCCGATAACTTTCTTTCAGCTGATGCAACTACAGTTAGCTCGCGAAGTGGGTTCTGAAGGCGTTTTATGAAAGATCTTGGTGTACAGTTTCGGATGATGTCAAAATGAAAGTGGTCTTTCATCTAGAAGTGGGTCAAAATTAGTGATGTTCATTTGGAATATTTTGGCCACGGACTTGGTCATAAATTATTTAAAAAATAAATCTTAGAACACCTAAAACATTAGATTCTGAAAGCTTTGCGAAAAAGCTCTTGATTTACATTCACAACTCTTGTGAGATTCAGAGTTTTTTTTTCTGAATTAATAATGTACATAATATTGTTCCGCCGATAACTTTCTTTCAGCTGATGCAACTACAGTAAGCTCGCGAAGTGGGTTCTGAAGGTGTTTCATGAAAGATCTTGATGTACAGTTTCGAATGTTGTCAAAATGAAAGTGGTCTTTCGACTAGAAGTGGGTCAAAATTAGTTATGTGTATTTGGAATATTTCAGCCATTGACTCTGCAATTAATTATTTAAATAAAATACTTAAAATACCTAGATTGGTGGATTCTGAAAGCTTATAATAAAAGCTCTCGATGTAAATTATCAGTTTATGTAAATTATGTAATTTTCTTTTGTTGAAAATGAGTTTACAAAATCGTTCCGCCGCTAACTTCATTTCAGCTAATGCAGCTACAGTTAGCTCGCTAACTGGGTTCTGAAGGCGTTTTATGAAAGATCTTGGTGTACAGTTTCGGATGATGTCAAAATGAAAGTGGTCTTTCATCTAGAAGTGGGTCAAAATTAGTGATGTTCATTTGGAATATTTTGGCCACGGACTTGGTCATAAATTATTTAAAAAATAAATCTTAGAACACCTAAAACAATCGATTCTGAAAGCTTTATGAAAAAGCTCTTGATTTACATTCACAAATCTTGTGAGATTCAGAGTTTTTTTTTTCTGAATTAATAATGTATATAATACTGTTCCGCCGATAACTTTCTTTCAGCTGATGCAACTACAGTAAGCTCGCGAAGTGGGTTCTGAAGGCGTTTTATAAAAGATCTTGGTGTACAGTTCCGGATGTTGTCAAAATGGAAGTGGTCTTTCGTCTAGAAGTGGGTCAAATTATAATATAAATAATAAAAAATAATAAAGGATATAATACTGTTCCGCCGATAACTTTCTTTCAGCTGATGCAACTACAGTAAGCTCGCTAAGCGGGTTCTGAAGGCGTTTTATGAAAGATCTTGGTGTACAGTTTCGGATGATGTCAAAATGAAAGTGGTCTTTCATCTAGAAGTGGGTCAAAATTAGTGATTTGCATTTTGAATAGTTTGACCACGATCTTGGTCATTAATCATTTAAGAAAAAATCTAAGTACACCTCGATTAATAGATTCTGAAAGCTTTAGAAAAAGCTCTTGATTTACATTCACAAATCATGAAAGATTCAGTTTTTTTTCTGAATTAACAAAGGATATAATATTGTTCCGCCGATAACTTTATTTCAGCTGATGCAGCTACAGTTAGCTTACTAACTGGGTTCTGAAATCATTTTATGAAAGATCTTGGTGTAAAGTTTCGGATGATGTCAAAATGAAAGTGGTCTTTCATCTAGAAGTGGGTCAAAATTAGTGAAGTGCATTTATAATATTTTGGTCACGGACTTGGTTATAAATTATTAAAAAAAAAATCTTAGAACACCTAGGTTAATAGATTCTGAAAGCTTTAGAAAAAGCTCTTGATTTACATTCACAAATCATGAAAGATTCAGTTTTTTTTCTGAATTAACAAAGGATATAATATTGTTCCGCCGATAACTTTATTTCAGCTGATGCAGCTACAGTTAGCTTACTAACTGGGTTCTGAAATCGTTTTATGAAAGATCTTGGTGTAACGTTTCGGATGATGTCAAAATGAAAGTGGTCTTTCATCTAGAAGTGGGTCAAAATTAGTGATGTGCATTTATAATATTTTGGTCACGGACTTGGTTATACATTATTTAAAAAAAAATCTTAGAACACCTAGGTTAATAGATTCTGAAAGCTTTAGAAAAAGCTCTTGATTTACATTCACAAATCATGAAAGATTCAAAGCCAAAGTTATTTTTTTTTCTGAATTAATAATGTACATAATATTGTTCCGCCGATTACATTCTTTCAGCTGATGCAACTACAGTAAGCTCGCGAAGTGGGTTCTGAAGGTGTTTTATGAAAGATTTTGGTGTACCATTTCGTATGATGTCAAAATGAAAGTGGTCTTTCGTCTAGAAGTGGGTCAAAATTAGTGATGTGCATTTGGAATATTTTGGCCATTGACTCTGCAATGAATTATTTAAATAAAATACTTAGAGTACCTAGATTGGTGAATTCTGAAAGCTTATAGTAAAAGCTCTCGATCTAAATTATCAGTTTATGTAAATTATTTAATTTTCTTTTGTTGAAAATGAGTTTACAAAATCGTTCCGCCGCTAACTTCATTTCAGCTAATGCAGCTACAGTTAGCTCGCTAACTGGGTTCTGAAGGCGTTTTATGAAAGATCTTGGTGTACAGTTTCGAATGTTGTCAAAATGAAAGTGGTCTTTCGACTAGAAGTGGGTCAAAATTAGTTATGTGTATTTGGAATATATCAGCCATTGACTCTGCAATGAATTATTTAAATAAAATACTTAGAATACCTAGATTGATGGATTCTGAAAGCTTGAAATTAAAGCTCTCGATGTAAATTATCGGTTTATGTAAGTTATGTAATTTTCTTTTGTTGAAAATGAGTTTACAAAATCGTTCCGCCGCTAATTTCATTTTAGCTAATGCAGCCACAGTTAGCTCGCTAACTGGGTTCTGAAGGCGTTTTATGAAAGATCTTGGTGTACAGTTTCGGATGATGCCAAAATGAAAGTGGTCTTTCATCTAGATGTGGGTCAAAATTAGTGATGTTCATTTGGAATATTTTGGCCACGGACTTGGTCATACATTATTTAAAAAATAAATCTTAGAACACCTAAAACAATAGATTCTGAAAGCTTTGCGAAAAAGCTCTTGATTTACATTCACAACTCTTGTGAGAGTCAGAGTTTTTTTTTCTGAATTAATAATGTACATAATATTGTTCCGCCGATAACATTCTTTCAGCTGATGCAACTACAGTAAGCTCGCGAAGTGGGTTCTGAAGGTGTTTCATGAAAGATCTTGATGTACAGTTTCGAATGTTGTCAAAATGAAAGTGGTCTTTCGACTAGAAGTGGGTCAAAATTAATTATGTGTATTTGGAATATTTCAGCCATTGACTCTGCAATGAATTATTTAAATAAAATAATTAGAATACCTAGATTGGTGGATTCTGAAAGCTTATAATAAAAGCTCTCGATGTAAATTATCAGTTTATGTAAATTATGTAATTTTCTTTTGTTGAAAATGAGTTTACAAAATCGTTCCGCCGCTAACTTCATTTCAGCTAATGCAGCTACAGTTAGCTCGCTAACTGGGTTCTGAAGGCGTTTTATGAAAGATCTTGGTGTACAGTTTCGGATGATGTCAAAATGAAAGTGGTCTTTCATCTAGAAGTGGGTCAAAATTAGTGATTTGCATTTTGAATAGTTTGACCACGATCTTGGTCATTAATCTTTTAAAAAAAATCTAAGTACACCTCGATTAATAGATTCTGAAAGCTTTAGAAAAAGCTCTTGATTTACATTCACAAATCATGAAAGATTCAGTTTTTTTTCTGAATTAACAAAGGATATAATATTGTTCCGCTGATAACGTTATTTCAGCTGATGCAGCTACAGTTAGCTTACTAACTGGGTTCTGAAGGCGTTTTATGAAAGATCTTGGTGTAAAGTTTCGGATGATGTCAAAATGAAAGTGGTCTTTCATCTAAAAGTGGGTCAAAATTAGTGCTGTGCATTTATAATATTTTGGTCACGGACTTGGTTATAAATTATTAAAAAAAAAATCTTAGAACACCTAGGTTAATAGATTCTGAAAGCTTTAGAAAAAGCTCTTGATTTACATTCACAAATCATGAAAGATTCAAAGCCAAAGTTATTTTTTTTCTGAATTAATAAAGGATATAATATTGTTCCGCCGATAACTTTCTTTCAGCTGATGCAACTACAGTAAGCTCGCGAAGTGGGATCTGAAGGTGTTTCATGAACGATCTTGATGTACAGTTTCGAGTGTTGTCAAAATGAAAGTGGTCTTTCGACTAGAAGTGGGTCAAAATTAATTATGTGTATTTGGAATATTTCAGCCATTGACCCTGCAATGAATTATTTAAATAAAATACTTAGAATACCTAGATTGGAGGATTCTGAAAGCTTATAATAAAAGCTCTCGATGTAAATTATCAGTTTATGTAAATTATGTAATTTTCTTTTGTTGAAAATGAGTTTACAAAATCGTTCCGCCGCTAACTTCATTTCAGCTAATGCAGCTACAGTTAGCTCGCTAACTGGGTTCTGAAGGCGTTTTATGAAAGATCTTGGTGTACAGTTTCGGATGATGTCAAAATGAAAGTGGTCTTTCATCTAGAAGTGGGTCAAAATTAGTGATTTGCATTTTGAATAGTTTGACCACGATCTTGGTCATTAATCATTTAAGAAAAAATCTAAGTACACCACGATTAATAGATTCTGAAAGCTTTAGAAAAAGCTCTTGATTTACATTCACAAATCATGAAAGATTCAGTTTTTTTTCTGAATTAACAAAGGACATAATATTGTTCCGCCGATAACTTTATTTCAGCTGATGCAGCTACAGTAAGCTCGCGAAGTGGGTTCTGAAGGTGTTTCATGAAAGATCTTGATGTACAGTTTCGAATGTTGTCAAAATGAAAGTGGTCTTTCGACTAGAAGTGGGTCAAAATTAGTTATGTGTATTTGGAATATTTCAGCCATTGACTCTGCAATTAATTATTTAAATAAAATACTTAGAATACCTAGATTGGTGGATTCTGAAAGCTTATAATAAAAGCTCTCGATGTAAATTATCAGTTTATGTAAATTATGTAATTTTCTTTTGTTGAAAATGAGTAAAATCGTTCCGCCGCTAACTTCATTTCAGCTAATGCAGCTACAGTTAGCTCGCTAACTGGGTTCTGAAGGCGTTTTATGAAAGATCTTGGTGTACAGTTTCGGATGATGTCAAAATGAAAGTGGTCTTTCATCTAGAAGTGGGTCAAAATTAGTGATGTTCATTTGGAATATTTTGGCCACGGACTTGGTCATAAATTATTTAAAAAATAAATCTTAGAACACCTAAAACAATCGATTCTGAAAGCTTTATGAAAAAGCTCTTGATTTACATTCACAAATCTTGTGAGATTCAGAGTTTTTTTTTTCTGAATTAATAATGTATATAATACTGTTCCGCCGATAACTTTCTTTCAGCTGATGCAACTACAGTAAGCTCGCGAAGTGGGTTCTGAAGGCGTTTTATAAAAGATCTTGGTGTACAGTTCCGGATGTTGTCAAAATGGAAGTGGTCTTTCGTCTAGAAGTGGGTCGAAATTATAATATAAATAATAAAAAATAATAAAGGATATAATACTGTTCCGCCGATAACTTTCTTTCAGCTGATGCAACTACAGTAAGCTCGCTAAGCGGGTTCTGAAGGCGTTTTATGAAAGATCTTGGTGTACGGTTCCGGATGATGTCAAAATGAAAGTGGTCTTTCGTCTAGAAGTGGATCAAAATTAGTTATGTGTATTTGGAATATTTCAGCCATTGACTCTGTAATGAATTATTTAAAAAAAATACTAAGAATACCTAGATTGGTGGATTCTGAAAGCTTATAATAAAAGCTCTCGATGTAAATTATCAGTTTATGTAAATTATGTAATTTTCTTTTGTTGAAAATGAGTTTACAAAATCGTTCCGCCGCTAACTTCATTTCAGCTAATGCAGCTACAGTTAGCTCGCTAACTGGGTTCTGAAGGCGTTTTATGAAAGATCTTGGTGTACAGTTTCGGATGATGTCAAAATGAAAGTGGTCTTTCATCTAGAAGTGGGTCAAAATTAGTGATGTTCATTTGGAATATTTTGGCCACGGACTTGGTCATAAATTATTTAAAAAATAAATCTTAGAACACCTAAAACATTAGATTCTGAAAGCTTTGCGAAAAAGCTCTTGATTCACATTCACAACTCTTGTGAGATTCAGAGTTTTTTTTTCTGAATTAATAATGTACATAATATTGTTCCGCCGATAACTTTCTTTCAGCTGATGCAACTACAGTAAGCTCGCGAAGTGGGTTCTGAAGGTGTTTCATGAAAGATCTTGATGTACAGTTTCGAATGTTGTCAAAATGAAAGTGGTCTTTCGACTAGAAGTGGGTCAAAATTAATTATGTGTATTTGGAATATTTCAGCCATTGACTCTGCAATGAATTATTTAAATAAAATACTTAGAATACCTAGATTGGTGGATTCTGAAAGCTTAGAATAAAAGCTCTCGATGCAAATTATCAGTTTATGTAAATTATATATATTTCTTTTGTTGAAAATGAGTTTACAAAATCGTTCCGCCGCTAACTTCATTTCAGCTAATGCAGCTACAGTTAGCTCGCTAACTGGGTTCTGAAGGCGTTTTATGTAAGATCTTGGTGTACAGTTTCGGATGATGTCAAAATGAAAGTGGTCTTTCATCTAGAAGTGAGTCAAAATTAGTGATTTGCATTTTGAATAGTTTGGCCACGGACTTGGTCATAAATTATTTAAAAAATAAATCTTAGAACACCTAAAACAATCGATTCTGAAAGCTTTATGAAAAAGCTCTTGATTTACATTCACAAATCTTGTGAGATTCAGAGTTTTTTTTTTCTGAATTAATAATGTATATAATACTGTTCCGCCGATAACTTTCTTTCAGCTGATGCAACTACAGTAAGCTCGCGAAGTGGGTTCTGAAGGCGTTTTATAAAAGATCTTGGTGTACAGTTCCGGATGTTGTCAAAATGGAAGTGGTCTTTCGTCTAGAAGTGGGTCAAAATTATAATATAAATAATAAAAAATAATAAAGGATATAATACTGTTCCGCCGATAACTTTCTTTCAGCTGATGCAACTACAGTAAGCTCGCTAAGCGGGTTCTGAAGGCGTTTTATGAAAGATCTTGGTGTACAGTTCCGGATGATGTCAAAATGAAAGTGGTCTTTCGTCTAGAAGTGGGTCAAAATTAGTTATGTGTATTTGGAATATTTCAGCCATTGACTCTGCAATGAATTATTAAAAAAAAATACTTAGAATACCAAGATTGGTGGATTATGAAAGCTTAAATTATAAGCTCTCGATGTAAATTTTCAGTTTGTGTAAGTTATGAAATTTTCTTTTGTTGAAATGAGTTTACAAAATCGTTCCGCCGCTAACTTTATTTTAGCTAATGCAGCTACAGTTATCTCGCTAAGTGGGTTCTGAAGGCGTTTTATGAATGATTCTGATGTACAGTTTCTGATGATGTCAGTTAGACAGTGGTCTTCTACTCGGAAGTTGGTCAAATTGATCAATATATGTCTAGAATCTTTAGGGCGCTGACTATTATCAATCGTTAAATCTTTGATTATCAAAGAAAGTAAGTTTTTTTAACAGCAAAATGAAAGCTCTTGTCAATAGCTTTTACAAATAATAGACTTGAAGCGTTTTGTAGGCTAGAAAGTAGGATTTTCTTTGTTTGATAAGCACAAAATTCTACGACCAGTCACGATGCATGTTTTTCAGCTACATAGTAAAATTTATGATGAAATGTTCTTAATAGGATTGATGACATTCAACTTTTCCTTAAACTAATGTACTTAGGCTCTTTTTAACGACGAAAAGAAACATTAAAAATCTCGACTTCTTAATTTGGTCGGGTTTTTGTTCGCCGATAACTTTGGCCGATAACTTCACACCGGTTTGTTTATTCATTATGAGGCTACGGAGCCACGGGTAATATAAAAAGCAAAATATTAACCGCTTGGCTTGATTGAGATGAGATGATTTGGCTTAGATATTTTTGTTAAGCACGTCTTAAAGATTAAACAAGCCACAATTATTTTGGTATTTTAGATATAAGACAACGTTGTGTGTATTAAAACTGGCTTAAGTTTAGTTTACTGAGGAATATCGAACTACATTATTTACAAAATCGTGTTATATCAACTGGTCTTACAATATAGTTAACTGCTAAAAATCAAGTAATACTGAAAGTTATATTCCGTACCCAAAGGGTAACCCTGTACTAAGAATCGGCTTTCCATCTGCCCGTCTTTCCGTCCGTCTGTCTGTCACCAGGTTGTAACTCATGATTCGTGATAGTTGAATCTTTCAGTAGATCATGTCGACACTTTTGAGTTTGCACCACGGGCGTCATAATATATTATCATAATATCGCAATGGGAAAATGTATTAAATTTTTTTCATTTTAAACAAATTAAATATGTAGTTTATCATATTCTTTACCTTACACATCATAAAACTATATGACGTCATGATATCCCATGAATGAGATCCTCGATAAAGTCTTGGATCCCTACTTGAACATTGAGCTGTCCCGTACAAGAATATTACCGAGGTTTTCGATTAGATTTTTGATGATTTAAACTAACTGTGGTTCTAATATATTCAAATGTATCAGTCGGTTTACGAACGATAAGCAAACGCTCGAAAATTATTGCTTAGTAATCGTGATATTCATTTATACTAATCATAGACTACGCGTTTTTAAATAACAACGTAACTATATAAAAGAATGCAACATAGCATGATTCAACAGACCAGAGTAGCCATTACTAGCAGTAACAAGAAAAAACTTTCTTATTATTCTTATTCTTATTCTTAAAATAAAATTCGTTTTAAGATGGTGTTTCTTACGGTAGTGACATTGGCAGTCGTTGTAAGTGTACTGTATTATTACTTCACAAGAACTTTCTCTTATTGGAAGGACCGAAATGTTACCGGACCGAAACCTATACCATTTTTTGGAAACATGTATAGATCCGCCATGCGATACGATACAATGGGTGTAGTTTTTAAAAACATATACGAAAGTTTCCCAAGAGAGAAAGTGGTGGGAGTGTTTAGGATGACAACTCCAACGCTCATGGTGCGAGACCTCGACATTTTAAAGCATATATTGGTAAAAGATTTCGACAATTTTGTGGATCGAGGCTTGGAGTTCAGCAAAGAAGGGCTAGGACAAAACCTGTTTCACTCCGACGGAGAGACATGGCGAGGACTAAGAAGTCGATTTTCACCCATATTTACAAATTCAAAGATGAAGAATATGATGTATTTGCTCAACGATCGAGCTGATAAGTTCGTTGATTACGTAAGTGAGATTATAGCGACGACACCCGAGCAAGATATCCATGGATTACTGCAAAAGTACACAATGTCAACGATAACTGGGTGCGCCTTCGGTCTGGATATAGACACCTTTCGTGGAGATATTCAAACTTTAAAAAGAGTCGATAAGGAAATGTTTACCCCTAATTATGCTGTTGAGTTTGACATGATGTTCCCTGGTGTCCTTAAAAAGTTAAATATGTCCGCATTCCCAGCGTACATAGGGAATTTTTTTAAAGAGCTTGTCGAAACTGTAACTACTCAAAGAAACGGAAAGCCGTCAAATAGGAAAGACTTTATGGATTTGATATTAGAAATAAAGAATAAAAAACAAATTGAAGTAGTCAAAAAGCACGGTGATGAAGAAACCAGTACGATTGATATAACTAATGGTGTAATAGAAGCACAAGCCTTTGTATTTTACGCTGCCGGTTACGAGACCTCAGCTTCGACCATGGGTTTCATGTTTTACCAGCTAGCATTGGACACTAAAATACAGGACAGATTAAGAAATGAGATAGATGAATACCTTGAGAGACATAGCAACAGAATAGAACTGGACACTTTAAATGAGTTACAATATTTAGATCAAGTCTATAATGAAACTCTCAGGATGTACCCGATAGTGGATACTTTACAAAGGAAGGCTGAAAACGATTACAAATTACCAGGTATTGAGGCTACAATAGCTAAAGATCAAGTTGTGATCGTATCTGTTTCGGGCATTCACCACGATGAGAAGTACTATCCAGAACCAGAAAAGTTTGATCCCGATAGGTTTTCTCCAGAAAACGTAGCTGCCAGGCATACCTTTGCATATTTGCCCTTTGGCCTTGGACCGCGACATTGCATTGGTAAGTAAACAAACTTATTATGTATATATGTAGGTACTTAACTTTAAAAAAAACACGGATAAATTACTCATTTTTGAAACAAAATGTTTTCAATTTCATTGTGAATTCGTAGCTATGAATTTGTTTTTGCGTGTACATATAGTGCGACATACTTAAAATAGTAGAAATTAAATAAAATTGAACTAAAAAAGAATCATACTAAATTATTGCCATGTTTAAGCATTTTACGTTAAACATGTGACAGTTACGTAGGAAATGGCGCCCTCAATAATTTTCTACAATTTCTTGTCGGACTATAACTCTTGTAATAATTTTGTCGAGGGTTAATTCGAACCCGGTGCACACCTTTTGCGGAGCTCTAAATAAACGTTTGTAAGGTTTGTAACTTGATATCAAGCGTCACCGAAGTCGGTAACAAGTGTATAACTTTTTCCTTGATATCGGTCACGCTTGTGTAGGTCTAGTTTACTTAGCGACGCTGAAACGTGTTGTTAGTGACAATTCGTTCCAGCGTCGCTAAGTAAAGTTCTAAAGAGTATTTAGTATTTTACGAACGTTATTATTTTAAAATTACTTATTCGAGTTATAGAAAAACTTTCCTTTTCTTTCCTATAAAAAATCAAAGTTGCGAAAGGGAAAAAAATTAATGCATACAAAAACAATACCTAGTTAGGTAAGTTTTGATTGTGAGGTGTCACCGGATATAACTTCTTGTTTGTCATTTCGAAATGGTCCTATGTGATTATTAAATACTTTTAGTAGGGATTTTTAACTTTTTTTAATTAATTAGTATTTATCTGTTTTATTCAACCATTTCTCTCTATTTCAGGAATGCGCTTTGCACGCGTGCAGTCTTGGGTGTGCATAATCAGATTGCTCTCAAAGTTCCGCCTTGAAGCCGGCAAGAATACCGTTCGCTCCTTTTCCAACGACCCATATCGGCTCGTGATCGCTCCTAACAAGACCCTATACGTGAACGTTTACCCGCGGTAGGACCTGTAGAAATCAATTGTAAAACTATTTATTTTTATTTATTTTATTACAAGGAGATAGAACAGAAGCATGCAACTGAAGAACAATATGGATAGAATATACGTAACTAGTACAATACAGATTATGCTGTTTCCTTAAACATATCTCACCGAGAACATAAGTGGTATTAAAATGTAAACCTAGTTTACCATTAGGGCCTCTTTCACCATTCCACCCAGTAAAGCGGTTAAACCATTAACCCAATGTGAAACCATGGTAACTCCAGGTTAAACCCGTTAACCCCGGGTTAGTGGAATGTGGAATGGTGCAAGTGGAACTTAGAGTTAGACTAAGATAAGTCTGCAAAGATTTTGATATCACACGCGGTGCAAGTGTTATTTTAACGTCAAATATCATCATCAAATTCGTTGCAGACTGGTCTTTGTCTAACTCTATATTGTCATTACCTTTTCTTTAGGATTCATCGAAAATTGATTTATAAATTGATTTATGATTGATTTATTTGTTTTTTTATTGATTTTTATTGAGTAGTAAGTACTTATGTAAATATTGTAAATATTGTATTTCATTAGTTAAAGAATAAAAAAGTATGAATTATGTACCTACATTGTTTATTGTATTCACTTTCCTGTTTATCAATTGTACCGTTTTCAAAAAGACACAGATAACTAAATAATTTATAAAATACATATCTATAATATCTTAAAAATTAAATTTAGTTACGTCAAGATAGGCAATTAAATAGTTATTGTACATGTAGTAGCATTCGGAACGAAAATGTATGTTGAGCATAGTCAATAAACACACATTGCAAAGCTTAATACGTCAAATAATATTTTTATATCAGTACCTAAATATGATAATATCTAGGCTTTCTGAAAGTGATGTCTCTCAGTCCCAGTTGGTCGGCCCGTGAAGTGAATGAGTGATGAAATAGTACAATACGATACAAGTGCGGAAAGTGAGAAATGATAATGAAATGAAGAAATGAGTGGCAATAAATTGAAACACGACCGAAGACAGCGTTTTTAAATCGACACGAGTTGCGAATTACCTGTTCGCACCTATATTTAATTGTACAACGTTTTACAGTACATAATGACCCTTTAAATTTTCGGCATATGCACGTATTGTGCCAATTACCGCACTAGGGCCGTAAATATTATTTATTTGACTTTGATGAGTGTTGCTCAAGCACTAAGCTTAGATAATGTCAGTTATTATGTAATGTTAATTTAAGTAATGTCATCGCTCATTTCATTTAAGCGCTCATTCATTTAAGCGCTGGTGGCCTAGCGGTAAGAGCGTGCGACTTGCAATCCGGAGGTCGCGGGTTCAAACCCCGGCTCGTACCAATGAGTTTTTCGGAACTTATGTACGAAATGTCATTTGATATTTACCAGTCGCTTTTCGGTGAAGGAAAACATCGTGAGGAAACCTGCATACATCTGCGAAGAAATTCAAAGGTGTATGTGAAGTCCCCAATCCGCATTGGGCTAGCGTGGGGACTATAGCCCAAGCCCTCTCGCGCTCGAGAGGAGGCCTGTGCCCAGCAGTGGGACGTATATAGGCTGAGATGATGATGATGATGATCGCTCATTTTATCTTGATGAAAGGACAACACTGTATTCAATATTTCTTCTGTAAATGTATTATTTTTATATCATCTTCTTATCAAATCAATATATTAGCTAACGGTTGTGTTATAATTTACGCAAGGTTCAGTTTATATATATTAGTAGGTTTAGTAAGGAACACAAATGTATGGAACAGCATGCACTTTAGTCTCAGGCGATGCCGCTTGGCACGATTGTTCCGAGGTCAAACAAAGCTTATTTGCCCCGGTAGACACGAGATCGTAACGTGGAAACCCCCCAAAAGGGGGGGGGGGTGAAAGGGTCGGCTCCCCAGGTCCAATCTATGCTATATTTCTTCCAGTTCTTAACAACCAGGGCAAGTAATATATCATTTTCGTATAATTTAGGAACAAGGAATTCATTTTTGAAATAATTATACATAATGTTATAAATAATATTTTTTTTTTGTTATTAATTATTATATTATTATATATTAATAACAAAAAAAATATTTTAGTACAAAAGATTAAAATGTTATGTAATCTTTGTGACACTTTTGGATGTTACAATCACAGTGTGGCGATTAGCACTAAATAAAAAATTGGACAATGTAACCCATGTATACCTTATTCTGAATAATATCACTTTATAGTAGGCATTCAGACATGTTTTCGTATTAAAAATTAATTTATAGCGCGTGGCGATTTCCGTACAAATGGAACTATGCCCAAAGTTTGCACAAGAGGCGTTGGCGTTGCACAAATGTTTTCCTCGGATTTTATATAGTTTATATGACATCATGATGATATCCCATGAATGAGATCCTCGATAAAATTCTGGATCCCTACTTGAACATCAACCTGTTCCCTACAAGAATATTACGGAGCCTTTCGATTAGATTTTTGATGATTTAAACTAACTGTAGTATTAATATAATTATTCAAATTTATCAGCCGGTAATTTTTGCTTAGTAATCGTGATATTCATTTCTGCTAGTATTCGGGTTATTAATAACAACGTACCTATAAAAATAATGCAATATAACAAGATTCGACAGACCAGAGTAGCCATTACTAGCAGTAACAAGACTAAATACAATTTGTATTAAGATGGTGTTTCTCACGGTAGTGATATTGGCAGTCGTTGTAAGTGTACTGTATTATTACTTCACAAGAACTTTCTCTTATTGGAAGGACAGGTATGTTACCGGACTGAAACCTACACCATTTTTTGGAAACATGTATAGATCTACAATGCGATACGATACAATGGGTGTAGTTTTTAAAAACATATACGAAAGTTTCCCAGGAGAGAAAGTGGTGGGAATGTTCAGGATGACAACTCCAACGCTCTTGGTGCGAGACCTCGACATTTTAAAGGATATATTGGTAAAAGATTTTGACAATTTTGTGGATCGAGGCTTGGAGTTCAGCAAAGAAGGGCTAGGACAAAACCTGTTTCACTCCGACGGAGAGACATGGCGAGGACTAAGAAGTCGATTTTCACCCATATTTACAAATTCAAAGTTGAAGAATATGATGTATTTGCTCAACGATCGAGCTGATAAGTTCGTTGATTACGTAAGTGAGATGATAGCGACGACACCCGAGCAAGATATCCACGGATTAGTACAAAAGTACACAATGTCAACGATAACTGGGTGCGCCTTCGGTCTGGATATAGACACCTTTCGTGGAGATGTTCAAACTTTAAAAAGAATCGACAAGGAAATATTTACCCCAAATTATGCTGTTGAGTTTGATATGATGTTCCCTGGTGTCCTGAAAAAGTTAAATATGTCCGCATTCCCGGCTTACTTAGGGAAATTTTTTAAAGAGCTTGTCGAAACTGTAACTACTCAAAGAAACGGAAAGCCGTCAAATAGGAAAGATTTTATGGATTTGATATTAGAGATGAAGAATAGAAAACAAATTGAAATAGTCAAAAAGCACGGTGATGAAGAAACCAGGACGATTGAAATAACTAACGATGTAATAGAAGCACAAGCCTTCGTATTTTACGCTGGCGGTTACGAGACCTCAGCTTCGACCATGGGTTTCATGCTGTACCACCTAGCATTGGACACTAAAATACAGGACAGATTAAGAAATGAGATAGATGAATACCTTGAGAGACATAGCGACAAAATAGAACTGGACACTTTAAATGAGTTACAATATTTAGATCAAGTTTTTAGTGAAACTCTCAGGATGTACCCGATAGTGGATTCTTTACAGCGAAAAGCTGGAAACGATTACAAGTTACCAGAAGTTGAGGTTACAATAGCTAAAGATCAAGTTGTGATCGCGTCTGTTTCGGGTATTCACCACGATGAGAAGTACTATCCAGAACCAGAGAAGTTTGATCCCGAAAGGTTTTCTCCAGAAAACGTAGCTGCCAGGCATCCCTTTGCGTATTTGCCGTTTGGCCTTGGACCGCGTCATTGCATTGGTAAGTAAACAAACTTATTACGTATGTACTTAAATTAACTTCAAAAAAAAACACGGATAAAATACATACTTTAAAAATGTGACAGTTACGGTGTAGGAAGTGGCATCCTCAGTAGTTTTTCTCAAATTAGTATATTAATTTCAATATAGAGATATTTCTTAAGAATGTTTAATATTTTACGAACGTTATTATTTTGTCGATTATTTTTAATTACTTTATCGAGTTATGGAGAAACTTTCCTTTCTTTTCCTATAAACATTCAAAGTTGCGAAAGGGAAAACAATCAATGCATACAAAAACAATTGTTAGGTACCTAAGATGTTGTAAGGTGTCACCGAATATATGTAACTATGTTTATCATTTTAAAATGGTCCTTATCTTTCAACAGGATATGAAAAACTTTTTTTATCAATATATGTCTATTACATACAACACAACAGATATTATTATCTGTTTAATTCAACCATTATTTCCCTGTTTCAGGAATGCGCTTCGCACGCGTGCAGTCCTGGGTGTGCATAATCAGATTGCTCTCAAAGTTCCGCCTTGAAGCCGGCAAGAATACCGTTCGCTCCTTTTCCAACAACCCATATCGGGTCGTGATCGCTCCTAACAAGACCCTATACGTGAATGTTTACCCGCGGTAGTACCCACCTGTAAAGGATGACTCACGCTAGACCGGGCCGGAGCTTTCCATTTTCTATGGTTTTTTATTCCACCAGTGATCACCGATCAGCCGTCATAGAAAATCGACATGTCGAACGCCTCGGCACGGACTTAGCCCGGTTGGCCTTAGGGGTTATTCGCGGATGGTCTAGAACGCAAAATGACTAGTGTAGTATTTTGTCTAAATCGCTATTAGTCTACATCGCAAACCGTCTAGAACGCAAAATGCCCACATTATTTTTTCCGTTTTATCTTAACTTTATAGCGATGTCGACGGAGCCCCACATCCGCGGGGCTCCTATTCTGTGCTGTTTAGCCTTCGGCCATTTGAAGATACCTACCTAACGAACCTAACCTACCTATGTAAAATGTGGTGATATAAAAAGAGGGCATTTTGCGTTCTAGACCGTTTGCGATGTAGACTAATTGCGATATAGACAAAATATTACACTAGTCATTTTGCGTTCTAGACCATCCGCGATTGACGCGGCCTTAGTCGTTATAAAATTAATTGTTAAACTATTAGAATTAGACCAAGATAAGTCTGCCATGATCTTAATAGCACGCACAGTGCAAGTGTTATTTTAAACGTGAAAAACATCGTGTGTGCTATTAACATCGTTGCCGACTTGTCTTGGTATAACTCTATCTGTTACTTAGATAGTGAATGAAAATGTATATATTATTTACCTACATTGTTTATTGTGTTGACTGTCCTGTTTATCAATTTTGCCGTTTTCAAAACGACACTGACACCCAAAGTGTAGTCAGGCATATTTTCTAAGCATCTGTCTGTCTGTTATCTCTTCACGCTTAAACCGCATAACAGGTTACCATAAACCTGAATGAAGTGGGTTAGCGTAGTACAGTACAAGTATGATAAAGATAAAGATAAAAAATAGTTTATTCAAGTAGGCATATTACAATGCGCTTATGAACGTCAAATAAACCTTTACCGGCTCCAACCGTACACCTCTGCCCCGAGAAGATTTAAATCCCCCCTCAATTGGAGGAGGGTATCCCAATATGGGACCGGCAACAAACTCGGCGGGATACATCTTTTCAAAACATTATTACATCTTATAATTAACATGCATTACGAGTAATTAAGAAAAATAAAATTTAAATTACTATAGAATTCATGCAATTATACTCAGTGAGTACATAACTTTATACAAATACGTAGCTCTTTCAGAAAACATATCAAATTCTTACAAAAGGAAAAGAAATAAAATCAATAAAAGAAATGAGAATACATATTATATGTGATCTAATTGATTGTTTGCCATTTATTATCTTTAGGCGTTGTTGGTAAATTTAATATTTTTGGTTTTGTTTGATTTTTTTTTAAATAAACTAGTATAACATTTACAAGCAAGCACAGATTGGACTGATTTTTGACTTGACAAAATTGTTATCAATAGTCTCAATAATGTGAGCTATCTGCCTGCATTCGTACTTTTTTAGTGTTCCGTACAAAAAGCTTTGTTCACGGAACACTTATTTTCATAATTGTCATTATAAAATGACTGACTGGGTATTTATGAATTACAAAAAATAAATACGTAGGGAATTCGTTTACGATTGTATTGTCTCGTACAAATTGGAATATTTCTAAAGATATTTAAGTCAAAGTTGCCTACCGCAGACACAAACAATTATAATAGAACTTAAATACGCGGTTAAGTCCCGTTGTGCAGTTTGATAATGTTTAATAATCGTGAAAGTTTATATCAGTGTATATACATATTGTTAACTTTTGCACCCGGCTTTGCTTACATGAACCAGATAAACATTAATTTATCGGGTAGGTAAGGTAATTCCAACTACGAATCTACAAGCGCTCTGGATTCTATCCGCGTATTACCCAATTAAGGCGATACAAGATGGTTTTTGAAAAAGAAATTTGTTTGGCCACTATTTACATGGTGTTTTTTAATGATCTGCAATATTTTATAACGTGAATAGGTATAGAAGTCCAGATCAGCCCATAATGTAGGAAACAGCCGTACAAGAGACGTACGAGGGACGCTGTACGTACGAAGCTCGTTGTAGGCGTTCGCCTTTGGCACCCTCATACTAAAAGAGTCGGGCATGGCCCGACGTACGAGGTACGCTGTAGGCGTTCCAAAGCTGGGCGCCTTCGGCGCCCTCATACTAAAAGAGTCAGGCGTAGCCCGACGTACGAGGTACGCTGTACGCGTTCTACCCGCTTAGTGTAGATATTTTTGTGAAGCAAGTCTTAACACATATTTTTTTATTTTGGAGTAATCAGCTTTTAGTATATTTCATGTTTTTTCTACATATGTTATGTTGCTGTTAACGAAAGGTCATCTTTTGAAACAAACGACAAGCATAAGTTAATTTTTAGGGCCATATCCAACGGGTAAAAATAGGACCAGACGCCGCTGTCCGTCTGTTTGTCTGTTCATCTGTCCGTGCGTCTGTCTGTCACCACACTATAACTCATGAACCTCTTAATATTAAGGTAATTTTTTATTTTGCACAAAAGACGTCATAATACATTATAATATCACCATGGGAGGCATGCGAAATGTTTTAGATTTTTTTAATTTTAAACTCGATTATATATGTAGTTTAGCATATTCTTTACTATCTACTTTGTAAAACTAAATGACATCATGATATCCCACGAATAAGATCCTCGATAAAATCTTGGATCCCTATTTTGAACATCAACCTGTTCCCTATAAGAATATTACCGAGCCTTTCGATTAGATTTTTGATAAATCATCAAAAACTAACTGTGGTTCTGTTATATTAAAATGTATCAGCCGGTTTACGAACGATATTCGGTAGGCAAACGCTCGAAACTTTTTGCTTAGTAATCGTGATATTCATTTCTGCTAGTCACTAGATTATCAATATCAATATTAATATTAAGAGGGCCTGGCCCTCTGTCGCTGCAGCATTTTCCATTCCAGCCTATTCTGGGCCTTCGTTTTTAGGGTTCCGTAGCCAAATGGTAAAAACCGGAACCCTTATGGATTCGTCATGTCTGTCTGCCTGTCCGTGTATGTCATAGCCACTTTTTTCCGAAACTATAAGAACTATACAGGGTGAAATTTAATTCACTGGCCAAATTGAAACACCCGAAAGAACTCGAAAAAATATTAAACACGTGTTTTTTCTTTTAATACCGCTCAGTACATTTTTTTCGAAATAACTCATCATCAAGTTGTCCTAAAAACCTCGTACATTATGGTGAACCGACAACTACCCACTACACCCGCTTCTCTCTTATCAGTTAAGGTCATTGACACCCCGCCCCTCCCGCTGTTTGCAATAGCGTCACCAATTATGAACCCTATTGCAGCGAGATAAGACGCTTACCTACATAAGTTGCTAATTTTTCCTTCATACTTTAACGGGCTAGAACCGTCAAAATGCAAAGGCAACCCATTTTTAATCTAAAATATTATTTCTGACTAATGATTATTAACAAAACGTCCGTGGCTTAAAAACAATGAGTAAAAACTAGGTCAGGAATCTTTGCATTCAGGCGTATTTAAAAATTGAACTTATGTACTTACATTTGATTAAAAGTCGACGCAACTAACGAAAGTCCCACGAGATGGTACTCTTATTGGATTCAATCCTTGTCTGCGAAGGCGTGGAACTGATTCCATTTCGTATAATCTTTGTGCACCACGTAAACACTCACCACTTAATAAATAACACCGTACCATTTCCTAATATTCCCGGTTCGAAAACATTTTTTTAAACCTTAGTACGCGCGCGATTATTATTTTAAGGTTGGCGAGTGACGAGTGACTAATCATTTATGCTAACCGTTATGTTTACCGCTAGCGCGGAATGGTTTAGACTACCCTCGAAATTGATAAACCTGCCTACCATCGCCAACACTAACTAGGTGGACCCTATTGCAACGATTATAAGGTTTAGTGAAGGTCAGATAAGGGTTTTGCTGATGTTGTTGTTAAAACCTACTATTAGGTTTGTTTACATTTGTGGTAATAGGGTGACCACGACTCGTGGAAAATATTTAAAAATTGAAAAATGAAAATTAAAAAAAAATGTACTCTTTTTTTTCGCTGCATCGAGCAAAATCAGCGAAAAAGGCAGTCACCGTTTAGTCGCTAGCGTCCACATCTCTTGATAAAAAAATTTATAATAAATATCATTATTATCCCAAAGAGTGTGTTTACAACGAATCACCCTTGAAAATTTGAAAACTTTTACAATATAATAAATACACTCATGCAAAGTTGTACCTAAAACGAGATGAACGAGTGTCAGCGTTTAGTAAAATTTGTATAAAAATTTCGATGCTCATGCTATAAAATCGAGTGATTTCGAAAGCCAGATAACTGGACTACAACGAATCAGGCTTTTCCTATTTTTCCTCTTAAAGACAACAGAGAAATTCAATCGTAAACGTAAACTTTCGTAAAATTTCCATACATCCGCCATATCTGTCAAATTCTCCTTTGAATCAGATGCCCGCTGTGGGCCGTCCGGAGCGGACGCGTACTTAAAATCTCCCATTTTGACATTTCATTTATGACATAAATTCATATCCGTATACGAATGATGATACCAGTGAAAAACTGTGTTCAAAATAAATAGGGTAAATGAATAATGTCACACGGAGATCCAGAGTCATTAAAATTTTGATTTGTTTTTATTCATAAGTCATAATACTTTAAAAATATAACAAATTATTTAAAAAATATACGAACACAACCAAATCAGTGTAATTAGTTTCTTCCTAATTCACTAAAAATGAAAAAAGTTTGAAGATTTGTTTTATCTTATTGGAATAAATTTTCATTGTGCGGGCATTCATATTACGTCATTTTAAAAACATATATGACATAATGTCAATATACTAGATAGACAATTTATCAACAAATTTCTTCACATTTTAACGTTCACAATATAAATTATTAAAATTTTATTTATGAAGACGAAGCAATGTTGTTCACATAATATCAGCAATAAAATTCTTAGTTTCAACCAGTTTTGTTGCTATTCTGAGAGCTATCACGTGCTTTGAAAGTTAATTCAATGATATATCATCAAGAAATTGAAATCAAGACTCGACCTGCAGTCTCAGCGAGTTTTTGTGGCTATATTATCAGTTGAAAAGTTTACGAGTACCTATATTGGTTCCATGTGACGATTTTTATATAAATGTATGTATCGAATTAACGTGCTTTTATTTCATTGATATTCGGTGCAAAACGATAACTCAGTAACGAAAAATAATTACTTATCCGAAATGCCTTAGGGTTTTTTCAGTGAACGTTTATTTATAGGTATTTATGAGGTCTTATGTCTTATCAGCGTGGCTTTGGCTTTTGGACATTTTTGTAATGCTTTGTAATAAGGTAGGTGAGGTATCTATATCCCTAATTGTAGTAACCTTTTTTTGAATGAATTACAATTTCATTATTTAAATAAAAAAGTGGTCTACAAACATACATATCCGCTCAGTCCGCTAAAATAATTTAAGTGCCCTACATAATAGGTATATTTAAGATTAACAATCAGTAAACATCATTAATTACGCTCAAATGCTTGTTTCAGTACAAATTGGCTGAAATATTTCCGACATAAAACCTAAAGGTATAAAAGTACAATTTGCTAAGTAAACTGTCAATCTACATTAATTATAATAGATAGACTCCTAGAAGTCAGCTTACTGAAGATTATGAACAACATATATTATAAGTACTTTCTAAATAAAATACAATTTGTTTTTCCATGACTCATGTAGGCCGTATTTTACTATAGACCATTTTAAATTGAAGATGAAATTAATTCATGATAAAAGCTAATAAGGCCCGGTAATATTTTCTGTTATTCTTGAACTTATGTTCAAGTCAGTGTTTAACTGTCAGTGCAAGTAACAAGGCCCGGTTCCGAACCAACATGGTATGGTTTTTTTATAAAACGTGTATTTTTCAAAAGCGCCGGAATATTTTTATAACTATTTTGGTATATGAAGAAACATTGATTTGGTAATAATATCCTGATTATTAATAGAACTATTTCAGTTCAAATAAAGGTGGGCCTTATATGCTTCACCTGACCTTATTCGTCCACATTTAGATCCTATAGCTATATTTGGTCACTTTGGCCGTCACTCTCTATTTGATGCCGATTGTACTAACCATTAAAAGTACAGCTCATATGTACTTTTACCTGTACTGAAACTTAAGCATTTGAGCGTAATTAAAGATGTTCACTGATTATTAACATTACGTGTTAAAGAACCGTGTCCCGATTTGGGCCATGGTGCGTCCATTAATGAATCGCATACTAACGGATAGAGGTTTACGAGTACATTCAAAGAAAAATAATTATAGGCAACCCAATACTAGTGGCTTAGTATACCAAAAATAAGGGAAGAGGGGAAATGGTCGGCTCCAATCTATGAAGTCCAATCTATGCTATATTTCTTCATGCTTTTAGCAACTAGGGCAAGTTATATATCATTTTTGTATAATTTAGGGACGAGGAATTCAGTTTTTAAATAATCGTATATAGGTATAACGATTCATACAAATAAACTGATTTTTGCACAATAAATGATAATGATATGTAATTTTAGGACAATTTTGGCCTTTACAATCACAGTGTGGTGATTTGTACTAAATAAAAAATTGCAAAATCTTGCTCATTTCAAAGTAAAAAAAAAACGGAAAAAAAAGGGAAAGTATCACTTTCAAATCAAATCAAATCAAAATATTCTTTATTCATGTAGGCCTAGCAACAAGCTCTTATGAATCGTAATTAATCTTAATCTAATTATCAGAGCAATTTATTGATGTTAATATTATTCCATAATAAAATTGGATTATTATACATATCAAATTTAACACTAAGAATCTCACAGAAGGATCGTCAAACATTAAAAAGATTGTATAAAAAATACTATAAGTCTATAATTTCTAGAATAAAATCTAAATGTCAAAAAAATAAAAATAGGCACACATATATTTTTTCTGAATATTAATTAGTAGCGCGTGGCGGTGATGATTTCTATTTAAATTGAATTATGGCCAAAGTTAAACATCAAAAAAAAAAACTGAATCTGGCATTTGAAAAGTGTGAATACAATTTTTTAATATTTTACAGATAAATTACAGGTGATAATTTTACAAATGAAATGGGTTTCTGCCACCATTGCCACCCTCTTATAAAGCAGTAGGCTTTTTTTACTAATAAGGGATGCCCACCAAATACGCTCATAAGAACGATTTATTCTATCGATATAGGCTATGAATTATCTAATGATATACAGGGTGTAATCGTTAAGTGTAGCCGGGCTATAATTCCGTAAATATAACAGATATCAGAAAATTTCAAATTGATATCGAAAATGCGTTATCCAGTGAGTAAAATTACATTAATATATTTTTTTAATAAAAGCAAAAATATCCCAAACATTAACTTCAAACCCACCCATACGTTTAGTACGACTACTCACCCCTCAAAGAACGTTGGTGTTGTAAGAGATAAAACTGCTTGAGATTCATTATTTGCGATAATAAACTTGATAACGACGTTCTTTGAGGGTTGAGTCGTCGTACTAAATGTATGGGAGGGTTTGATTTGAAGTTAATGTTTGGGATATTTCTGCATTTATTTAAAAAAAATGTTATTAATGTAATTTTACTCATTAGGTAACGCACTTTCGATATCAATTTGAAGTTTTCTGATATCTGTTATATTTACGGAATTGTAGCCTGGCCACACTTAACGATTACACCCTGTATAAGTTACTTCAGGACGCGTCATGGACCAGAACCCATACTATCCGGAACACAGTTCTTTAATATTATGTAGGGCTAAAAAGGCCCTCTGTCGGTGCGGATGACAAGGCCCAGTCCCGGGCCTTATTTAACGTATGAGATGAATTAGTAAATTTAAATATTTTAATATAGGTAATTATGAGTTATTTGATTTCCCGATAAGTTTTAAGTAAGCATCACCTACTGACTTACAAAAGTATAAGTGTAGTACCTGAATTTTATTAGATGTTTTTAAAGCCTTATTATCAACAGAGCTTTAAAAATTAAGTTATAAGTGAAATATAATAAGCGTCTATAGTTGTAAAAAATGTTACAAGACCTATAACTAATGAAGGGATAATTTTAGATAGAGTCCACTTTTTTCGAGTAGGTAAAGTAGACGATTTCTTATATCTTTAATAATAAAACTCCTAGGTTTAATTTGGTCTATGTCTACAAACACATACCTACCATCGCACACCACCACACTGTTAACTGACAGTTCGTAAACCTTATTACAAAAGGCATAAGGTCCACCGATGGACAGTTAAGAGCGTCGCCGTTTTGTACCTATCTTAATACAAAAGTCAACAACGAAAATAATTAATTACCTAATACGTCACATACCTATGACATAACATGAACAAACAAGGAAAGCTATATATAAAAAGTGTTTTTTCTCTGTCTTCTCACAAAGGAAAGCTTTGACAGTTTAAATTCCTCAAAGAAGGTCAGTAGTTAACACTAAACTCGAAACAGCACCTTTAAAAAAACATTAGGGGTCACTGACCTGTCCCAGTAAATTGAGGTAGTGTGCGTGAGCTGCGTTTGTGTGTGAAATGGGGTAATTTGACAGAATCTGAAAATTTACCCTCCTCGACGCCCTCTTAAGTGTAACCTAGTGCCTGGAATGAATATGGCCAGTGATTTAAATTTCACCCTGTATACTGTTGAAACTTGGTAAGTAGTTGTATTCTGTGAACCGCATAAAGATATTCACACAAAAATAGAAAAAAAAAAACAATAAATTGTGGGGGTTCCCCATACTTAGAACTGAAACTCAAAAAAAATATTTCATCAAACCCATCTTCTTCTTCTTCTTCCTCGCGTTATCCCGGCATTTCGCCACGGCTCATGAGAGCCTGGGGTCCGCTTGACAACTAATCCCATGATTTGACGCAGGCACTAATTTTTACGAAAGCGACTGCCATCTGACCTTTCAACCCAGAGGGTAAACTAGGCCTTATTGGGATTAGTCCGGTTTCCTCACGATGTTTTCCTTCACCGAAAAGCGACTGGTAAATATCAAATGATATTTCGTACATAAGTTCCGAAAAACTCATTGGTACGAGCCGGGGTTTGAACCCGCGACCTCCAGATTGCAAGTCGCACGCTCTCACCGCTAGGCCATCAGCGCTTATTCATCAAACCCATACGTGTGAATATGTCATCAAAAATGATATTGTGGTTTCTAATATCAATTTTTTCTAAACTGAATACTTTGCGCGAGGGCCACTTCCAAAGTGGTAAAATGTGTGTCCCCCTGTAACTTCTAAAATACGAGAATGATAAAACAAAAAAATATATATATGATTTACATTACTATGCAAACTTCCACCGAAAATTGGTTTGAGCGAGATCGAGTAAGTAGTTTTTTTAAATACCTACGTCATAAATCGTAAACCGCAATTTTATTACGTTACTTGCTGCTACGGAACCCTTCATGGGCGAGTCCGACTCGCACTTGGCCGCTTTTTACTTCTTGATATGACTGGCTACAGCACCATTCTAGATTACGCGCTATTAATAACAAAGTACTTATATAAAAGAATGCAACATAACATGATTCAACAGACCAGAGTAGAGTAGCCATTACTAGCAGTAACAAGATATACGTAAAACAAAATTTGTACTAAGATGGTGTTTCTTACGGTAGTGATATTGGCAGTCGTTCTAAGTGTACTGTATTATTACTTCACAAGAACTTTCTCTTATTGGAAGGACCGAAATGTTACCGGACCGAAACCTATACCATTTTTTGGAAACATGTATAGATCCGCCATGCGATACGATACAATGGGTGTAGTTTTTAAAAACATATACGAAAGTTTCCCAAGAGAGAAAGTGGTGGGAATATTCAGGATGACAACTCCAACGCTCTTGGTGCGAGACCTCGACATTTTAAAGCATATATTGGTAAAAGATTTCGACAATTTTGTGGATCGAGGTTTGGAGTTCAGCAAAGAAGGGCTAGGACAAAACCTGTTTCACTCCGATGGAGAGACATGGCGAGGACTAAGAATTCGATTTTCACCCATATTTACAAATTCAAAGATGAAGAATATGATGTATTTGCTCAACGATCGAGCTGATAAGTTTATTAATTATGTTAGTGATACTACAGCGACGACACCCGAGCAAGATATACACGGATTAGTGCAAAAGTACACAATGTCAACGATAACTGGGTGCGCCTTCGGTCTGGATATAGACACTTTTCGTGGAGATGTTCAAACTTTAAAAAGAGTCGACAAGGAAATATTTACCCCTAATTATGCTGTTGAGTTTGATATGATGTTCCCTGGTGTCCTTAAAAAGTTAAATATGTCCTTATTCCCGGCTTACTTAGAGCTCGTCGAAACTGTAACTACTCAAAGAAACGGAAAGCCGTCAAATAGGAAAGACTTTATGGATTTGATATTAGAAATGAAAAATAAAAAACAAATTGAAGTAGTTAAAAAGCACGGCGATGAAGAAACCAGTACGATTGATATAACTAATAGTATAATAGAAGCACAAGCCTTTGTATTTTACGCTGCCGGTTACGAGACCTCAGCTTCGACCATGGGTTTCATGTTGTACCAGCTAGCATTGGACACTAAAATACAGGACAGATTAAGAAATGAGATAGATGAATACCTTGAGAGACATAGCAACAGAATAGAAATGGACACTTTAAATGAGTTACAATATTTAGATCAAGTTTTTAGTGAAACTCTCAGGATGTACCCGATAGGGGATACTTTACAAAGGAAAGCTGCCAACGATTATAAATTACCAGGAATTGACGCTACAATAGCTAAAGATCAAGTTGTGATCGTATCTGTTTCCGGCATTCACCACGATGAGAAGTACTATCCAGAACCGGAGAAGTTTGATCCCGATAGATTTTCTCCAGAAAACGTAGCTGCCAGGCATCCCTTTGCGTATTTGCCCTTTGGCCTTGGACCGCGACATTGCATTGGTAAGTAAACAAACTTATTATGTATGTAAATGTACTTAATTAATGTCAATATAAAGGTAATTCTAAAGTGTATTTAGTAGAGTCTGGCTTGCCAAAAATTGTTGACAGATATTTCGTTGTAGTATCACCAATTGTCTATAATTTAAAAAAAAGGTAAAAGTCAGTTGTCAATTTATGTCATTCATTCAAAATGTTATTGTTGTTGTCATTAAGCAGTGGTGGCCGTGTGGATATGACGTCTGACTTTCAATCCGGAGGTCGCGCATTCAAATCCTGGCTCGTACCAATGAGTTTTTCGGAACTTATGTACGAAATATTATTTGATATTTACCACTAGCTTTTCGGTGAAGGAAAACATCGTGAGGAAACCTAGTGATATCTGCGAAGAAATTCAAAGGTGTATGTGAAGTCCCCAATCCGCATTGGGCTAGCGTGGGGACTATAGCCCAAGCCCTCTCGAATGATGATGATGATGATTCAAATTGTTTGCGGTTTTTAAGGGGTTTACTTTAAATAAAATTAATAAAATCTATACTGAGTGAGGTTCGAAAACTATTATTTAAGCTCGTAAATAATTACGACAATGTGCGAAGTTGACATGTAGCGTTATATAACGAAAAACTGCAATGTTTACAACTCCTAAACAAATGTAAACAAATCAGGAGGTTGGTGCTCTATAAATATTCTGATACTTAGCATTTAACATATTTGGCATAGTACTTATGTATTTTTTTGGTGATGGATTAATATTACGGTATTATCGAGTTAGGTCTTATTTACACTACATTTCATTTTTCGCCTTGTTACAATGGTATATGGTGAGAAAATGTTAACATATGTTATATCGTTGACTGTACGTTACATAGTGGTAAAAATTACGTGAGCTGACTTTGAGTGCACGTCAACGTATATTTAACTTATATCCGTACCTTATACGTGCACAGAAAATCAAAAATATTTTCTAGTATCAAAACTATAATTCCTACTACACAAAGTGTGACCAGCCCAAGATTTTTTTAATTTCCCGCCGCTAGCCAGACTCTACTTCTACTTATGAACGTTATTATTCCGTCGATTATTTTAAATTACTTACTTTATCGAGATATGGAGAAACTTTCCTTGCTTTTCCTATAAAAATTCCAAGTTGCGATAGGGAAAGAAATCAATGCATAAAAACAATTGTGAAACTTGTGAGGTGTCACCGGACAACTTTTTAGTGTTCCGTACAAAACTTTGTTTACGGAACACTTATGGGATCACTTCGGTCTTGCAAATCAGTTAAATACGTTTTTCTCAGAGACCGTTTGACATAGATACCTAAAATTTGGAATAGTTATAGCAATTACCACCACTCATATTGTAAATAAGTCAAGACTGCTTATTTCTTATTAAAGGGGGAAATTTAGGGGGTTGAGAGGGGTAGGCTGAAACTTTTTTCATTTGTAAGAATCGTGTGGGGTACCATTAGAAAGCTTGCAAAAAATTGAGTCGATGGACTGATTTTGACTTCATTTTAGACTGCAATAGTTTCGTCAAAAAATGCATTTAAAGTTGCAAGTTTTCATACAAAAATTTTCACCTCTGTCCTGGCGATTTTCGCGAAAACTATAGCTAACAGACAGCTGACCAGTCAATACCCAACTTAAAGAAGCATGGAGACGGCGGGAAAATTATCAGCTTAACTTTATCTTTATTAGTTTTTCAACTGCAGCTTGACCTTTGGTTGCTTAGGGCTAGCTAACTGATGCTTACACTGGTCAATTCATATTAGGCGCGAAACATCCTTAGTTAAAACTTTGGCATTGAAATTTATGACTTATGTCTTTGACACAAAGTTTAATTCTGCTTGCTTATTTTTGTGGGATATTTAATTTTATCTCAATAGCCTACTATAAGTATGAGAGAGATATACAAAATACGACCTTATTATATTGCAAATAAGTTTCAATTTCGAACGGGCTTTCCAACCAATGGACTAGGCAACTCAAAAATCTGAAAAATTCAAATTAAGAATTCCGTTCTTGACTGTCGTTGTGTTTTTTTTTTCCACAATAGGACACATAGAGTTAGTAAGGCGTATAGAGATAATAAAGTCATTTAATATTTATGAACAGCTTTGGCCTCATGTATAGATTTTATTGAGAGTATCTGATTCGTCGAAACAATATACACAATATTCCTTTTCATTAAGTACCATTACATTTCTGTATTAATTGTATAATTATAATATCTATTAATTATATTCAGTACTTATGTATATTTTTGAACGGATCGGTGAGCAACAAGATTCAGGGCTATAACCGCGAAAATAGAAGTTCGCAAATTGCGAGCATTTTTCTCTGTCACTCTAATTACGCCTTCATTGGAGTAAAAGAGAAAATCCCCGCAAATTGCGAATTTCGGTTTTCGCGGTAGCCCCTCAGTCCTGTTACGAGAAAATAATTTTGGAAGACATTAATAGTATATGACAGTTAAATATCACAGTTTTTAGAAACAAAGGTAAAATTGACGAAATATTTAAAGCAACCCGATCTTGTTTTTTAGCAGTTCTAAATAATATTAAAGTCTATATATGTATATGGCATAGAACTAGAAACAAAATCAAATAAAAAATAATAATGAGTTCTAAATTCAAATTGAAGGAGTATACATTTAAGGTATTATAGGCCAAGCGCGCACAACGATATTAATTTTTGCGACACGATTTTAGAATCGCGCTGTAATATATCGCAGGAAATTCACAGCGCGCACTGCGATGAAAAAGTCGACGATTTGTTAATTCTCAACATGGATTTCGTACCAGTCGCTTGTCATGAAACGTGTCTTTAATATGCGATTGCTGTATGACTTTGAGCATTTATAACACAAAGGTGATCCCCGTCTATTTCCATAATTAAATGGTCAACATCTAGCGTCTCATTTTGAGACTCCATTGGAGATGCAGGTGCTCTCGGCACCTGCATCTCCAATGGAGTCTGTGTTGGGGTTTGGAGAGCGAAATGCCGACTGAGGTCCGGCCGGGGTGCGATTTTATTATCATAGTGCGCGCGGGGCCATACAACTCCGCATGCTGCAATTCACTTTGCGACAATCGCGTCGCGAACAATCGCGGAAAAATGTGACAAATCACAATTTTAAAATCGCTGCGATTTTTTTGTTGCATATGCGCGCACTAACATATAAACACATACGTTGCATTTCTGCGACAAAATTATCGCAGGACAAAAAATCGTGGTGCGCGCTTGGCCTTACTCTAAATTATTATAATAAATCAAGTATTCGCGAGATGCTCGACTTCGGTATTCAAACACAAAGCAATAGTACAAGAATCTAACTAAATGCAAAGGCCGAAGGAGCGATTCGAAGATCCGAAGCGTCCAACAGACGCGCGCCTCCCGTAACTTTTCCAAGTATTTTTAAGTACAAGTGTCTAAGTCGCAAGATCCAAAGGCTGAAGTCGCATTGGGCCGAAAGCCCGAAGCATCCAGGAGGTCAGTTCTAAACACAGGTAATTAATACAAGTGTCTAAATGCGAAGGCCGGAGGCCGAGCTCCGCGTAGGGCCGAAGGCCCGAAGCCTGCAAGATGTCAGTGGTTAAACACAGAACTGACAGCCTGAACGCTTCGGGCCTTCGGCCCTACGCGGAGCTCGGCCTTCGGCCTTCGCATTTAGATACTTATACTATTGTTCTGTGTTTAAGTACTAACATCCTGGACGCTTCGGGCCTTCGGCCCTACGCGGAGCTCGGCCTTCGGCTTTCGCATTTAGACACTTGTACTATTGTTCTGTGTTAAAGCACTGACATCCTGGACGCTTCGGGCCTTCGGGCTACGCGGAGGTCGGCCTTTGGCCTTCACATTTAGACACTTGTACTATTGCTCTGTGATAAAACGATGACATTTTGCTAAAGCTCGGCCTTCGGCCTTCGCACTTAGACACTTTGTACTATTGTTCTGTGTGTGTAGTTGAATACGGTATCCTAAAAATAGGGAAACAACCTCTGTAAAATGTAACGATGCGAGCGGTACGGCTACCATCAGTTTGGCATTGACATAAACGCTACCGTGGGCGTGAACGTAATTTACTTTCTATGTATCTCGCTCGTACTGACATATTAGTGCGAAAGAGATATACCTATAGGAAGTAAATTACGTTCACGATATCGTTTATGTCAATGCCAAACTGACGGTAGCCGTACGGAACACTAAATGCCTCGAGCTATCTCGGACTTGGCCAAATTATTTATTGCTATTTCGAAATAGTCCTATATATGTGATAATTAAATATGTACTCTCGGCAGGATTTTTAAAACTTTTTTTAAATTAATTAGTAGAGTGAAACCAAGAAAAATCTGTAACGACTTTGACAGCATAGTATAGTGTGTTATTTATACGTCATAATTTCATAGAAGTTTGACGTTTAAAATAACACTCGCACTGCGTGGGCTATCAAAATCCTTGCAGGCTGATCTTGGTCTAACTCTATCTGTTTCATTCAACCTCTCTCTATTTCAGGAATGCGCTTTGCACGCGTGCAGTCCTCGGTGTGCATAATTAGATTGCTCTCAAAATTCCGCCTTGAAGCCGGCAAGAATACCGTTCGCTCCTTTTCTAACGACCCATATCGGACCGTGATCGCTCCTAACAAGACCCTATACGTGAATGTTTACCCGCGGTAGGACCTGTATAAAGGATGACTCACGCTAGACCGGGCCGGAGCTTCCGGCGCTTCGTTTTCTTTGGAAAGCACCACGAGATCACCGATTAGCCGTCATAGAAAATTATACACCGTCGGACGCCTCGCTGAAATTGCTTTAATATGGAACCTCAGAAAGATAAATCTGTAATATTTTGCTAACACCAAACGACGTGTCG
The DNA here is from genome assembly GCF_963556715.1 of Cydia fagiglandana. NCBI lineage: Eukaryota > Metazoa > Arthropoda > Insecta > Lepidoptera > Tortricidae > Cydia > Cydia fagiglandana. Next base: position 19,381,368 of record NC_085940.1, read on the forward strand.
CATCGCCATCGCCGGTACCCACGAATCGCTTTGCAGAAATCAATGAAAGACTTGGTAATAAAGCCTAGCTAGCTTATAATTTGAGGGGACGTTCGCAGACTTCTAAATCCAGCCGGCAATGTCCACACGTTTCTGACGGCCGAGTATCTGATCTCCACTGACTGACACTGCCGGTTGGATTTGGCTGGATCACGTAACTACGTGATGCAGGTGGATCAACCGCACCGCGTATACATCAAGAGCTACATGAATCCCGCTCACGTCGGGTTGCTGTGTGTTGTTGCGGTCGTCACGCATTTAGTCATGATGAATGTTTTTATTCGTGACAAAACTTATAGATAAAACAACAGGTAATACTACCATGGTCACGAAATGGTCCCGACTCAGTAGGTGCTAGCCTAAAGGTTAGCGCTGGTCTTCCGTCGGGGCCATGGACTATTACGTCTAAATTATAAGAGAACACATTATAACTACAATATTATATAATAAAACTAAAATTATAGTTAATATGACACCCATGAACCGGTCTCTTATCTTATTCTTATTATTATTCTTATAATATCAGATTTTTTAATAATATTGCGTAGCAAGTGTTATTTTAAAAGTCAAACTTCTATGAAATTATGACGTATGTATAACACTTGCACTGCGTGTGCTATCAAAATCGTTGCAGATTTGTCTTGGTCAATCCCTATCTATTAATTAATTAGATAAAAAACCGGGCAAGTGCGAGTCGGACTCGCGCACGAAGGGTTCCGTACCATAAAGCAAAAAAAAACGGAAAAAATGCAAAAAGAAAACGGTCACCCATCCAAGTACTGACCACGCCCGACGTTGCTTAACTTTGGTCAAAAATCACGTTTGCTGTATGGGAGCCCCACTTAAATCTTTATTTTATTCTGTTTTTAGTATTTGTTGTTATAGCGGCAACAGAAATACATCATCTGTGAAAATTTCAACTGTCTAGCTATCACGGTTCGTGAGATACAGCCTGGTGACAGACAGACGGACGGGCGGACGGACAGCGAAGTCTTAGTAATAGGGTCCCATTTTACCCTTTGGGTACGGAACGCTAAAAATTAAAAATTTTAAATTATGTAGGTGCCTATATAATAAGCCACTGACAGCTAAGTGTAATCAGGCATAATTTCTAAGTATCTGTCTGTATGTCTGTTATCTCTTCACGCTTAAACCGCATAACAGGTTTACGAGTAAGTAGATGAAGTGGGATAATTGATGCATGTATAGTATAAACAACATTATTTGCGGTATTTGACACATTATGACTGACGTATATAGAGATGTAACTAACGCAAATCGATTGTCACAGCAAGCGATTACGATTGGATGGCACGTAGACTGAGGTATCGAATTGTGACGTATAATGAATTTTTATTTGAGATTTAAATAAAGCTAGAATTATATGGTTTTCCCGCAGGCTAAATGCATTTAATACACCGACCGAGTAGGTCGCACCCACTGTCAAAATTGAAACTAACTGGGGATCTATTTTAAAGTTTATTTATGTTATTTCTGTGTCAAATTTGTTGTTTGTTAAGTGACGATAAATATATCCATATTTACAGTTAATTACCCACCTTTTCCTTATTTTTATTAAAAGAAAAATGAAAAATTCATATCGATTTATTTAGACGACTACCGATTCATGACGGTGGTGTCCGGCCAACCCTAAAATTAAAAAAAAAGACGTAGAACGTAAACGTTCGCAGTGCAGTTGTTTTCCTTTGTGATTTCGATGTGCAAGACATTTTACGTAGTATTGCTGTTGTGAGTGACAGACGTCAAATACCGCAAATAATGTTGTTTACACTATAGCGTAGTACGAGTATGTGATCAAATGTAATGTTTGCCATTAATTTTCTTTAGGCGTTGTTGGTAAATTTAATAATTTTGGTTAATACACAGATTGGATGGATTCTTGACAACATTGCTCTCAATAGTCTCACTTATATGGGCTATATGCCTGCTATCATACTTTTCTTCTTAATTTTCATGATAAAACGAGTGACGGAACTGACGCATTGAACGTAGGCACGTCGCACTTTTCACTCACTACATACAGTGAGTATTATATTCTTTGCTACATACAAAATCCAATCAGTAATGTAGACAAATCTTGCAAACCTCGATCTCTTTTTGTGTATGGATGCACTACATGCGCATTGCCATAGATACAGTTGTACCTAATGTCGGTGCGAATAAAAAAATCGCCATGTACCTATTTTTAAGCTACTTTTTCTACTCCCGTACTTTTATTTGTCATTTAAAGGGTCGTGCACACCCCTTTAAAACCCTACCTTATAGTTGTCAAGACAAGTCTTTAGTCTATTCCCCAAAAAAGCATTTGTGCATACACGCAGTATCTTTTTGGCGATTTAACGATACTTCGTGTAATGACCACTTAAAAAATATTGAATGAAATACAGTGTTGCCAACCTTATTTTAAATGTCATCTCTGACAAATCATATCATATCATATCATTTATTCCATTGTAATCATGTTCATTGTACATTTGGTCTTACATTTGGCAAGTAGGTACATGATACCCTGCTAGGGTGTACAATATAGGATTTTAACTTATACCTAATTTTAATTTCAAGAAATATTAAATGTCAAAGAAATAAATAATAATAAAGTAACACTAATTCATGCATAAAAGATATTCACATAATCATTAATAATCATAACTCATAGTCATTATAAAAAATAAAATTTAACAATAAAATATAAAAATTAAAATAAAATTTATAAACTATCATTTTACATAATCAAATTTTCATCATTAAAAAAGTCTTCCATTGAATAATAACATTTTTCTAATAACATTTCCTTTAACTGTTTCTTAAATAATTTATCGCTAATTTCAAGATTCAGGAAACTAAGCACTTTATTCATTATACGCACACATCGACAGTAAGGGCCGTTTCTTACCATAGCTAATTTGGAGGGTGGCAATAATAATTGAGGACCGACTGGTTTGCGATTTGGTCTTGACAGTTTTTTTATCTCAAACAACTGAAGGTGACTTTTTACAAATAGTGCCGCCTCCATTATATATATGGAGGGTAGTGTTAGTATTTTCAGTTCTTTGAAATATGAGCGACAGCTGTTTGGTACGCGCGTGTTGGATAAGATGCGAATGCATTTTTTCTGCATAACGAACAGTTGATGCACATCGGTGCTTTCTCCCCACAGGATAATACCATATCGTAGCCATGCGTACGCATATGCAAAATATGCGGTTTTAGCGGTTTCAATGTTCGTATTAATCTTTAAGATGCTTAATGCGTAGGTGAACCTAGCTAGTTTGGATTTTATATCCTGTATGTGCGATTTCCAATTAATACTCGAGTCTAGTGTCATGCCCAATAGTTTGCACTCGTCTACTTCTTCGATGGTTTTATTATGGTCAATTTGTAAACTTATATGCAACGGATTTTTTTGATTTGGTTTAAATTGTATTATTTTCGTTTTATTAAAGTTTATATCGAGGTTATGTTCGTGGAGCCAGTCAGTAAGGGCTGATTTAGACGGCGCGCGAACTCGCATGCGATTTTAGTTACACTGCGGACTGTGGATTACATCCAATTCAACCGACCAATCGAAACCCGCAATGGTATAAAAATCGCAGGCGAGTTCTCGCATCGTCTAAATCGGACTTAACTGTGTTGAGAGTCTCCAGTAGGCGAGTATTGCATTCTACACTATTTGTACAATTCAGTAATATTGAGACGTCGTCAGCAAACATAACGCATGATGTATTTAAAATTTTTGGCAAGTCATTTATGTATGCTATAAACAGAAGACATCCTGTAACACTTCCTTGCGGTATAGAGCAAGTCGTGTGCCGCATTTTTGAAGCTATTATACGCGTTTCCCCTGTACTAATATCTAAGTGTTCTAATTATTGTACATACTGTCTACGGTTATAAAGGTAAGATTTGAACCATTCACGTGCGTTTCCGCGAATACCCATGCCATATAGCTTGTTAAGTAAAATCTGGTGGGATACACGGTCATAGGCTTTGGTCATGTCTAATAACAATCCAACGCTGTACTGTTTATTATTTATGTAATTTAAGGCATCATGTATATAGTTATACACAGCAAGGCCAGTGGATCGGTTACATCTGAATCCATATTGGTTATTATCTAGAACGTTTGATCCGGATCAGGTTGACGTTCGCTGCTTGTCAAAGGAAATCGTGGCCCTAAAGACAAGATTAGCGGAAGTTATCTCTAAGTTTGAAGCCAGCCTAGTCACTATTGCCGAATTGCGCAACGAAATCACAAGTTTGCGGAATGCTCCAACTCGGTCGGCGGCTTCAAATTTCAAGAACGATCATCGACCTGACACTCATGTTGAGTCGGTTAGTTTGTGTGTTGCTGACACGGTAAAATGTGCCGCACGCGCCGCTGCACCGCCCGCGCGCCCCCCGCGCGTGCGATCGCCCCCTGTCACCTCGAAGTCACGTCAGCGTGCATATGCTGACGTCGCCGGTCAGCCTGTCGCAGCTAACCGGGTCAACTTGCCTGTTAAGGTGAATGAAGCACGGGCTCCACTTAAGGAGAAGTCCTCCCGCACCGATGTGGATAAGGAGGGATTCACACTGGTGGAAAGGAAACGCAAGGCGCGCAGGGCGCCTCGTAAGACTCTGTGTGGCACTGCGGAGCCGGTTAATTCTGGCCTACGAGTTGCGACACCGAGTAAGGCGCTATACGTGTCACGCTTACATTACTCCACCGTGGCCGACGAGGTGGTGGAGTACGTCCGCCGGAAGACTGGCTTCACGCTGAGGGTGCACCAGCTACAGTCGCGTCACTATGTGCACTTCAGTTCATTTGTGGTGCGCGTGCCGCGGTCGCTGCAGGACACCATCGCAAGCGCGGACTTCTGGCCGAAGGGTGTGGTGTTTCGGCGGTTCCGGGGTAACCTGCCGAACCCTACGCCGAGTCAGACGACGCTACGGAGCCACGCCGTTACGTCGTCGCCCAAATCTAATGTTTAGTTAATTTAATTTTTTATGTGTATTGTTTTTCTTTGTCTTTTCTTTTACTTTGTAGTTTCATAGTGCCTTGGTTTTATACTGTAATGCTGTGTAACTTATTTGATCAATAAAATAAAAATAAAAAATATATTTCTCAAAAAATCTATACACGCGGTTTGACATTAACTTTTCAAATATCTTAGAGATAGACGGTAAAAGGGCGATGGGCCTGTATTGGTTCATATTAGTTTTTTCACCATCCGGTATGAGGATTGGTACGATTTTTGAGACTTTTAGCATATCTGGAAATATTCCGTCGTTAAAAGATTGATTTATTAAAAGTCTTAAAGGTTCCGTTAGTTCCTTGTTGCAGTATTTAATAAGTTTTGGTGGGATTTCATCTAAACCGCAGCTTGATTTATTTTTTAGATGTCGAATGACGTAGTTTATCTCGCGTTCAGTAACTTGGCCTATATAGATCGAGTTGGCGGTAGGGGTGAGCACCGGCCGGCCGACCGGTGTCGCGCGCGCAGGTACTCCGGCGCGACTGGCCTGCGGTGACTCACCGACCGATGCAAAATACTCATTGAACATATCTGCAATACATTGGGCCGATTCTACAACACGATTTCCGATTTTAAGTGATATGCTTTTGTTTTGTGGTGTTTTTTGTTGTGTCGTATTTTTAATTATATTGTATTGTATTGTATTGTATTGTATTTCTTATAATACGTAGTTATTTCTTTGTTGTTAGTGTAACTAGTCAGTATTTTTAGAAATCTTTTATTTTTACAGGCTTTTTTAATTCCAGATGTTAACCATGATCGTTTATTATTTTTACACATTATTCGTTGTATAGGTATATATTTATTTAAATTTTCCTGCAGTTTATTGTGAAAGATGTTGTAATTTGTGTTTACATCGTTACAGGAGATTAAGTCATGCCATTGTATGTTTTCTAGCCCTAGTCTAAATTTTTCCATATTTTTATTGCTAAAAATCCTTTTATCTTTGTATGATATCCGTTTAATAGGTACGCAGTCCGCTGTTTTATACATGTATATTATACTTTTATGATCAGAAAGACCGTTCTCCTCGACGCTCAATTCGTAATCTATTTTATTTGTGAAAATGAGGTCAATACATGTGGAAGACATTTTACTTTCACGAGTTGGTTCGTCAACTATCTGATTTAGATTGCAAGTAAGCATTTCGCTTGTAAGTTGCTGTGTGTCTGGCGTATTTAAAAACATGTTAATATTAAAATCACCGCCAATAACTACGCGCATTTTTTGTTCTTTTAATCTAATTTTTAGTAAGAGTTGGCGTAACTTATCGAAAAATATGTTTATATTCCTATCCGGCCTGTATATATTTACAACAATAAGGTCATATAAAGGTATTTCTATTGCACACAATTCAATTGTCATTTCCTGGGATATCTCACTTATGTCTGTCCTTTCAATATAATTTATGCCTTCTTTCAACAGAATGGCCACTCCTCCGCCGCGCCGTTCTTGCCGATAGTAAGCAGCTGCAAACTCGTAGCCGTTGATTTTAACAATATTCCTTTGGTTGTGCGTTATCAATGTCTCCGATAAACATATTACTTGAAAGTCTTCGTTTGCAATAAATGTTTCAAGAATATGCCACTTATTCTTTAAACTTTGTATGTTTTGGAAAAGTAATTTGATATCTAATTGATTCTCAGTTACGAAAAAAGGTTGAATTGTTGTTTGCGCAGCCTTGGTTTATTTCAGTCACCGTTGGCCGGGCTACGCGTTCTGGTGAGAGTTGTGAGTTGATTATGGGTGGCTCTTTGTTTATGTCCTTATCAACACTGCAGCGTTCCGTGAAGGGTTGTCTATTTGAGTCCTTTGAGTCCTTTTTTGTGGTCGGCGAACTATTCGCTACATTGTTATTACATGTGGTAGATACGTTGATACACTCCATTTGAGATTTTGCTGAGTTGTATTCCACTCCATTGATGAATAGCCGGCTATTGCGTAATACGGCATGTTTTCCGCTTTCTCGAGCCTCTCGGAGTTGATTTCTTAGGTGTCGTCTCGCGTTTAGGGCTTCGTTATCCAGGACTTCAGAGACGGCATATCCGGTGTTCTTGAAGGCTCGAGTATTTTTTAGTATGTAAGTTTTCATTCGCTTACTTATTAGTTCTATAATGAGCGGGCGACGGTTTCCTTTTTTCCCAATTCGCTTTATACTTTCAATATAACTATTTATGTTTATATTCAAAAAATCGTAGAACATATTATTTATACGGGGATACAAATCAGACTCATTTTCGCCAAAGAACTCGTCCAAGCCGTATAGTATAAAGCTCTTGTTGTTTTTCTTGATTTCAGGGTCTCCTACCGACTGTAATCGTGTCTGAATTTGTTCTAATTGTGTTTTAATTTGTTGGTTTTCGCTTTGTAAAGATGCTATTTTCCTGCTAGCTTCGTTTATTTGCTGTGTCATAATTTCTTGCTGAGACTGTAAAAACGTATGCTTGTTAGTAAATTCAGTTTTTATTTCTGCTATCGCTGTACTTATTTCTGTTTGTAGCATATTTTTCATGTCATTTAAAATGAAAGTATTATTTTGTTTAAGTTTCATATCTAGTAAGGAGCTAATTTCGTCCAGTGTTATGGGTTGTGCATGATGTTGACAGTGTTGCTGTTGTTGTGAGTCCAAAATACTGCCGAGGGTTATGTTAGGTTCATCATTCACGGGTATATTATCGAGTGACATGTTTATTTCGTCCTGTGTTATAAAGCTAAGTTGGCTTCGCACCGGTGTGCTATCGTTTCTACGGCGAGATGTTATGTTCGTACACAACATGCAACGGAAATCGCGTTTTATTGCGTAGTTTTTGGTCATGAAGGCTGCTGTAGTTATATTTAGGCATTTATAGTGGTAAGGCCTTTTGCAGGTCACACATATCAATTCTTCCATGTGGGCAATTGGGAGATCGCACGCAAGACAATTCATTTTTTACAATTTTGTTAAGTATCTGTTGATATCGATTCTAATCTAGGCCTATTTTTACGGCAAAGATGCACCGGCGGTGGGTGGAGCTTATTGCAATGCTAATTGCTAGATGTGCACAGCGGATAGGCAAAATATGATTATCTTGTTTTGTCCTATTGTTTTCCTTATTGAATCTGCTCAATGCGGTCTCGCTCGCTCTAATGGGTATTGGTTTCGGTGTGCTATTTGTGCGCAATTTCGGTAGATGGCGCGCACATGCATAGAATATATTTTAGATGAATATATTTACTTTCCTTTGGCTATCTGTAATCTGAAACTTACTTAGCCGAGTATTTTACACTATCACTGATTTCTTTTAGTCTGGTTTTAATGCCACTGAGGTTTCTTCGTCCACACAAGTACACACACTGCCCAGTTTGAAAGATCACTTTGTCCGTTGCTGGGGTTGATTTATTTTAAAAATATGCTGGTTTGAAACACTAGAGTCACTTTCTCTCGAATTTCCAAGGCGAATCAAAGGTTAATCTATTAAATTTTAAGTACTTTTAAACTTTCTTTTCACTGAATACATTTTTATTTTCACTTTAAACGCAGAGCTCATGTTTACTGCGCTCGCTAGCGCCCTCTCTCTAAATAAGTGAACCATAGACATGTTTTTTTTTTAAATTTCATTCTTTCACTCATTCGTTTCCCGCCCGTACCCTCCATTTTTGCTACTTATTGAATTAAAAAGATTTGTTAAATTTTCAAGTTTATTTCAAATTAAGTGCTTGGTCGTAGAAAAAGTATTGTATGCAACGTTGTTTAACTGAGTCAAAAAATACTCGTGGCGTCTTTATTAACAATTTTCGGCTTCGCCTCAAATTGTTACTCACGCCACTCGCCTTTTTTGACCTCTCTTAAACAACGGTTGCATAAAATACTATTTCAGGAGACAAAAATAACTGTTTATATTCCTGTTGGTAATATATTTGTTGCACCTTTATTTTTTTTCTGATAGATCAATGATTTTTACATGATACTCATGAAGAATATAAACAGTTTTTTTGTAATTTTTTACAAATTATTATTTTAACCAAATTTCGCTACATAGCGACTTAAATTTGGTTCATTAAAATCGTCATGTGTGAAGTTTGTACACATAGCGATTTGTTACCAAAGTAATATAGTACGATATATGATACATAGCGGATTTTAGGGTCTATGTCGGGTAATCCATTCTACAATAAATCGCCATGTGCAACATTATCGCCATCACCCTCGACGGAAAACAGGGCATTTAATATCGTTATGTGCTAAAAAATCACATAGCTATTTTTTTGTTTCTGTTCTGTTATTTTTTTGTACAAATGTTGTTCTGTGTTCACATAGCGGAAATTTTATTTTCAAAACTAATAACAAAAATATTTATGTGGGTCGACGGGAAATTTAAAAAGGAATTCAAATATGCCAAAATCAGAAAATCGTAAAAAAACACAGCGATTTTTTTAATTCGACGCTATGCTTCGGCAGAGGGGAAATAGTACGAATGCCGTCTCTCTTCCCGGTGTTATTCGAAGGGTAGAAGTAGAGGGTAGTTTGTTTTTGTGTGATTGATTTTTGGTTTTTATTTTGTTTTAATATTCTCCATTCAATATTGCATTAACGGCAGCGCTTTTGGGATGCTACAGGGAACGGGCAAAAACGTACGCGACACGATATACTTTCACACATTTATTTACATTATTTACACGAGTAATTTAAAGTTAATGTGAAAAGACAGTCTATCAGTTAAGACCGTCTACATGCTCTTTGTCGCTTCTAACTCATGCGTTTGTACACATAATTATACTCACAGAAGGTCGGTAGAGCAGATTAAAGAGCAAAACTCTTCCTTTTTTACTGTCTGAGCGACGTCCGTATACAAATGGGCATTATCACTTATAAGTGTACCATTTACTTTTTTTCGAAAATCCATCAACTTTTGGGTTATTTCTACTCAAAATCACGAAGTCTATCGAAAAAAAAAAGAAAAAAAATATCAGTTTTGTAACACATTTTCATATAAATACATTTTGTATAGACCGTTACGAAACTGATACCCAAAATCAATAGTATAAAAACTGGGGACACTTTTTTCTGTGTCTTATTCAATAGTAGGTATAGCCTGACAACAGTTTATTTAACCCTGAGATAGTGTCGCTGCAAACAGCTCACGTATGGCAATAATGTGTGTACGTCATGTATAGTTGGGGTAGTGGGCATTGGCTTCATGTTGATACTCGTATAATGTCAGAAACATTGCTTACAGAGAATTCGGTTCTTTCAATTTACCTGTTCGTCAAAATCTAATTCTAAATATTCAATATATATATATTGTTCGTTTTCTGACTCTGACGAAGTCTGATTTTCATCAGATGTTGTGTCGATTTCAGGACCACTAACCTCGATTATAAAACGTCCAGTCTCCAATTCGATTATAGGACCTTTATTCCTATAATCATCTTAAATTTTTTTAATATGGTCACAGCAATTGCTCCAATTTTGTTGAGTTACTTCCTACACGATACGATAACCAGTTCAATACAACCGCACTATAAAACGTCAATACCGGTCATGTCAACAACCAACTTTAAAACATTGTTTATTGGAATGCTATGTAATCCTTCATCTTTTTTAAGCTGTAAGTATTTGATTGCATTCACTACAATTTTTTTCACATCTTTGGAATATTTTTTTGTCATTTTTTAATAAAACCGTTTATATTTGAATATATTCGTAGATATTTTCTATTTGTTTACATCGGTGACATTCGATGACATCCAACGTTCGTTGTCAAAGAGTACTTGTTGCCAGTAAAAGAAATTAGTACCATTGAAAATCCGCAAAATGGCGAGGGTCAAATAAACTGTTGTCAGGCTTTACTCGTGATTCTGAGTCTAAATATAACAAAATTTGATAGTTTTTCGAAAAAAAATAAAGATTACATTTTTTCTGAAAACCCCCAAATACAGTTCTTACCATATGACGGTTTTCCCAACCATATGTACATTTTACATGCTAGCCTTATACACATTTATCTTAGACCCTTGGTTTGAGCCTCAACCAATGTCCACCCTTGATCCTCATGGTCAAATTATCCGAGGCCAGCACAGGGGGGATGGTTGTTTTCTCACACGGCATCAATTCGTAGCGCTGGACGAGTTGGTATACCATCACCTTCACTTCGCAGAGAGCGAACCGTGACCCTGGGAATAATTAATTAATATTGTCTATTTGTTTGTACTAATAAACTCATCATCAACTTCCTTGCGTTGTCCCAGCATTTTGCCACGGCTCATGCCGCCTGGGGTCCGCTTGGCAACTATTCCTAAGACTTGGCGTAGGCACTAGTTTTTATGAAAGTGACTGCAATCTAACCTTCCAATCCAGAGGGTAAACTAGGCCTTTTTGGGATTAAGCCCGGTTTCCTCACGATGTTTTCCTTCACCGAAAAGCGACTGATAAATATCAAATGACTTCGTACCTACTAATAAACTAACATATAATATAATAGTTTATTACAATTATTACTTTTTTCTGCTTTAGTACTAGATCATCAAAAAGTGCTTCCAAAGCAAAGGTTATAAACTGAACCTTGCGTAAATTATAACACAATCGTTAGCCAATACTTTGATAAGAAGATGGAATAAAATATAATAATAGGTTCATTTACAGAAGAAATATTTAATACAGTATAGTCCTCTCATGCGAGATGACATACCTAATTACTTACATTATCTAAGCGAAGTGCCCGAGCAACACTCATAAAAGTCAAATAATATTTTCATCATTCATTCACTTCACGGGGCGACCAACTGGGACTGAGAGACATCCGTTAATTGCCTATCTTGACTTACCTTAAATTCTAAGAACGTTACATATTACTTAATTTTTGGGAAAAAACTTTTGCAATTTGCGATATAGGATGCTGTTTAGCAAACATGTATCAGTCAACGCACATTCATTTTGTAATAAGATGTCAACTTTAAGCGAATTTTTTTCGAGTTAACATTTTATTGAAAAATTATTGTGCCACATTATTGCTTAACAGCATCCTATGTGCTAAGTTTATCCTTACCAATGCAGTTTCTGGGGCCTAGACCAAACGGAAAATAAGTGAAGGGCTGGATCGTACGCTTGTTCTCCTCAGAGAAGCGCTCAGGGTCAAACTTCTTCGGGTTTGGATAGTATTTCGGATCGTGATGTATCGCCGCTACTGGTATGTTGATGACTCCACCTTTTTTTATCTAAAATGTATTATTTTTTTTAACTATAGATTATTTTTAATGCAAATCATTGACGAGAAACACTTTAAAGTAAAAGAGTAAGTAGTGAATAGAATCAGGCGTCAGACCGTCAACAGCTCCTGAAGATGCCTCGTAGAGAGGCGAAACACGTGTCGAGTTTTATTCTTTTGGTGGTGGTTTGTTATATTTATGCGGTGGGTGGGTGGGAACATTAATTTGCATGTAAAAATACGCAAGTAAGTATAACGGGTTAGCACTGATTGACTAGCACGTATCTTTTCGCGGATTAGCAAAGTAATATTTTGGTTTTAAGTAAAAGAGTAAGATCATTATCAGCATGATGAAAGGAAACATGATTATAATGCAAGTCCGATTGATAAGCATAATTTTGGCTTTATTACAAAAAAAAAGCCTAACTACCTATATACAGATCTCTTACCGTAGATAAGAGCCTGTAATAATGTAAGTTGAATTAATATTTCTCTTAATTTATGACTAAAATAGATTGAACGTTTACTTACAATATAGTCTTGAGTAGCTTTATCGTTGGTTCTGCCCAAATTGTAGTCCTTTGTGCAAATTCTGTCGGTTGCAACAACCGGGGGCCAAAGTCGTAGTGATTCTAAAATTCCAAAAAAATTAAAGTGTATTCACTAAACAAAATTTTTACTTGAAACTTTGAATGGTTAGCTCTTACCTGAGACGACCATATCCAAGTAAACCATGGTCTGAATGGAGTTGTAATCAAACTTGCCGCCACTGCTCTTCTCATGTTCTCTTAGTTCCTCTGCCAACTTATCCTGGACATCAGGGTTGAGGGCCAGCTCGTAAAGCAGGAAAGTCATGGCCGTGGAGACGGTCTCAAAACCGGCGACGAAGAAAATTATTGCCTGTGCGACTAGATCTTCGTCTGTCCAAGCTGGCGAATGTAAATGGCTGTTTTATTTTATTGAATCATCCAGATTAATGTATTTAAGTAGGTTTCTTTTAAGTATAGACTTCATAACAATGGTGAGAACTTGTTAATAGTTGAAATATTATGATTGATAAGTATAATAGTTATACCTGTGTTATTTTGCTTTTTGCCGACATTAGATTCTTCTACTGTTGCAAATCCTGCATTAGCATCTTTGGTGAAATCTTCGTGTACAAGTCTACCTGCAAAAATTATATTGTTTTGGTAAAATCTATTAACTCAGCTCAGAGTTCCCTTAAAAATAAGAATATCTTCGTTGTTGGCATTTAACATTAATTTGCTACAAGGTTTTAATTAATCTATTATTAATTGTACCTTTCTTGGCCTCCATTAGTAAATGTATCATGTCTGGTCGCAGAATATTGTGCGTTTCACGATCCTTCATCGTGCTAAGTACTAAGTGCTTGAAGAAGTTCGTTAAATCAGCCGAGAAGAGGTTCATCTTCATTAGCTGAATATAGATATGAAGATGTTTTCGTTATTGTATAAACATCACAGGAAAAAATAACAAATAGGTATTTAGAATGTAGTTTCTTGTTATTGATTTGTAATGGTTCTGTCTGCAGTTAAAAGGGACATTTTTGGTTGAAGATGTACTACTACTTTTTACAGCTGACAGATCATATCTATTACAATTTTTTGCCAAGAAATTAGTATCGAAATAATCCTGTAGTTTGCATAAGTAAATTTGCAAGAAAGAAAACTGTTCTCTTTCTTTTAGGGAGATATTAGGGGGATTTTTGACGACCAGTCTGGCCTAGTGGGTAGTAACCCTGCCTGTGAAGCCGATGGTCCCGGGTTCGAATCCCGGTAAGGGCATTTATTTGTGTGATGACACAGATATTTATTTGTTCCTGAGTCATGGTTGTTTTCTATGTAGTTATTTAAGTATTTAAATATTATATATATCGTTGTCTAAGTACCCACAACACAAGCCTTCTTGAGCTTACTGTGGGACTTAGTCAATCTGTGTAAGAATGTCCTATAATATTTTTTTATTTATTTATATAGTACCTACTTAATAATTTCTGAGAAAAACAATTGTGCGTACTTAATTTAATAAATTTTATATTTTCATCTTTCGACTGAACTATCCAAATAATGCTATGAACAGAGATACCTACGTAGAATAGAGAGATATATATATTTTGCCCGGTAGTGGTACAGTTGGGCTATTAAATGAAAACAAAGAGCAACTCGTTAAGAGCAATGACAAAATACCTTCATAAGAAAAGGAACTGACGCAAATCCGAAAAACTTTAGTACGGTTTCAAAGCCAAAGTTACTAATCATATTTCCCATTCTCTGAAACTCATTGGTGGGATCCGAGTAGGAGTCGACTCTTAGGCCGAAGGCGCTAGACGCTATTACATCATTAGCATAGTGGGTTGACAGGTCTTTAACTTCGATGTCTATGTAACCATCTGGAAAGGAAAATCGTTCAATATCACTGAAGCACTACACAATAGTAAAAAAAATAAACAAAAGCAGAGAAAACCTAAAAGGGAAGTCTATGATGATTAAGATATCAATAAAATCGTGATTCTATTTAACCTCCTAAGAGTCCTAAGTCCCTGCGTACAATTTTTTGTATATATTCCAAAATCTATTTTGAACTTTTATTGTGTAACTAAGGGTTTCAATTTCAAAAACAAAACAATTGCTTTTGGGTCTCAGGAGGATATTTAACAGTGCAAAAGAAGGCTTAAAAGATAAATAAATGAGTAAGGTGGTGGTACTGGTGCTCGACGCGGTCCCAGTACATGTCATCTTAAAACTTAAGTCATTGTCAATAGAAATGACAGCAGTGTCATCTATTGGGTATTAGCATGTCGAGCACTAGTACCACCACCTTAATAAGTAAATAAATGAGTATGAGTATGAGTAAAGGGCCACTTATAAGAAGAGAAATATAATCGTTAAAATTAAAATCGATAGTTTGTATACCAGGGGGCCTAGCCAAGATGAGAACCGTTTGCAGAAAATGAAACGAAACGCTATTGTCTCTATATCACTCTTCTAATCCAGCGGAGCCTTCTGGCACAAGTATTTGTTTACTTAAAAGAAGGTTCTTGTTTTGGGTCTAGTTAAAACCTATTGTGTAAGCAATAATTAAATCATTTTTGATTTTCATTTATTTTTTATAATTAGTGCGATAGACACATATAGCGGTTTGTTTGGTTTCGTTTCTCAGCAAACGACTGTCGTCTTGTCTAAGCTTTCAAAATCGTTGTTCATTTTAACAACAATTCATAATAACAATGTAATTTTTTTGCAATTACAGCTTCTAATGTTTATTCATATATAAGGTACAAAAATATGTCAATCAATAGCAATAAATAATAACAACAGGTGACCCGAGAGCCGGCAGTTACCTCGCTCAACGCGTCAGTCTGGCAGTTCAGCGGGGTAACGCTGCCCGCATCTTTGGGACCTTGCCGCAGAGGCCTTATTTCCGATTTAGTTTAGTTTAGTATATTTTTATTTTAGAATGGTTTGTATTTAGATTAATTGTAATTTTAAGTTGTTATAATGTCATTAAATATTACGATTACTAATACTAACTTTTTGATTCCTTTAAATGCTTTTCGAAAGACTTGACCATCTGGTTGCCTACCTCGACAATGAACGGCAGCATGTGTTTTATTTTGGAGCTCGTAAATGCTGGGCTTAATCTTGAACGCATGTCCTTCCATTCTTGGCCTGAAATAATTAATCTATGTATATGTAATATACATAATAATATTAATTGATTAATGTAATTACTAACTGTAATTGTACTAAGCCAGTAAGGTTTATAAAGAATATTTTATCAAGGTTTAGTCTGATGATGGATTCCATGAGGGATATAGGCAACTCCTCAAATCTTATAAGCATACAGCGATTTTAGTATTTCCATCAACAAACTAAGCATTTACAATTATAAAGTGCCGTGTTCTTATAACCCGGCAACCTTCAAATCAAGAGTGAACAGGCACCTTCTGGGCGAGCTCGCTCCATCGTAGGCCACGTCTACGCCTCGGCTAGTCTGTGGCCATGAGTAAGCCCATTCATAATAATAAAAAAAAACCATTTGATAAAGTGGAACTGCTGATGAAGACTTGAAGTCGGTTTTACTTCTTTTATAAGATTAATTATATCAAGAACATTTACCGTGACGCTGCACGCTGCAGCACTAATTTTGCAACGGTTTGCCATCCAAATAACGCGCTGAGGTATCAATCGATTCATATTATGACGTTAGTGATATTTCAATCAGACTATGAAATAACACAAGGCATTTTTACGAATAGAACAGTCTTTTTGAAACTTAAATTCCTAAATATTAATCATACCTTCTAGAGAGATCAAGGTTCTTCCAAGGTATGGGTCCATTTCTGGTTTGACGGCCACGCGATGATCAAGGAAATACTCAAAGTCCTTAACAGTGATCTTCTTGATAAGCTCAATATCTCTAATGAATATTATCGGCTTTACGAATTCATAGCTGCCCACAAACCTAAAAATAAATTGTGTATCAACAGTTACTTACTACATATAGATGTAATGCATAACCTTTTACCGTTCGTATTTTCACGGAAACGCACGAACATGTTATGCTATTTCAGTTAGTCTCAGTACAAAAAGTACTGAGGTTGACTGAAGTAGCATGATAAATACAAACGTTTCCGAGAAAATACGATGGAAAAGGATTATGCACTACGTCTGCACTTCTATTACTCGTATGCTGGGGGCAGTTGAAAATTACTTGGATAATTTTGACATGCTAGTTTAACTATTATAGGATTTCGTCCTGCATTATCTGAATATTAGTCCTACGTGGTTCTTATGTTCTTATATTTCGGCAGGTGATACCTAAAACTCACTAATTACTACCAAAAGTTAGAGCCATCGTGAACCGTACTAGTATCAAGACTAGGTAGATTTTTTTGCAACTTGTGAGTTTTGCTTAAAACCTAATGATTGTAACATTATCAGTTTTTAGTATTTTAGAATCATCTAACCTTTCTTCAGGAAACTTGTTATATAGGTCATCAATCACATAACTAAAATGCTTTTTTCTGAATATGATAGGACTCATGTTCCCCAGCAGGGGTACAGGCTTCAAGTGCTTGATGCCATGCTTGCTGAATCTTGAGTAAACCCGTTTGAAGTACAGGTATACGCCTATTACCAGAACTGCGGTCCATATGTAGAGCAACATGATCTGTGGGAATGAAAATATAGTGTAGTTATAATGTGCATACTGCATACAACAAGGGATTAAACAATGCATATAATGCTAGTAGACTTGCAATTATTCAGATTAAAACTAGGGGTCTGAAGTTTTATTAAATATGACGTTATCTATGAAAAGGGACCTTACTGTCGATGGCGCTTACGCCATTATTATCGATGCTCCGACATAAATACAACGCCGCGCGACGCTGTGCGGCGTAAGCGCCATCGACAATAATGCCCCAAATATGTACAAGTAGGTAGGTATATAATATTTTCCGGTTGAAGAATGCATCATTAAAGTATATCTACACCGCACCTCGTGCCACCCTATGTACATATTAGGATGTACACTCAGTTTCGATGGAATATCAACCTTATTTCATTTGTCTTGTAAAATTTTCGTACAAATGAAATTCAACCTAATTGAATATACAACAAGTTTCTAACTTTCTCGGCTATAATTTTGTATTGTGGGCGGCACGAGTTGGACCGTGTTGCTCAACAAAAGCTAACTGCGCTGTGGATATTTCTTTTGGTTACCATCCGACTGCATCATCAGATCAGCTCCAATTGAGCACATTATTACACTTTCATCAGAATTACGGAAGAACTTCAAATTTCGAAAGTAATTTTGAAGTTACAAAATTTGAAGCATACAATATAGATACTTAGGGCCACTTGCACCATCCCACTAACCCGGGGTTAACCCGTTAACCCAGTGTCAAATTGTTCTGGTAACCATGGTAACTCCATCAGGTTTAACCGGTTAACCCCGGCTTACTGCAAGTGGCGCTTACAAATATAGGCGCGGTGAAGCTAAAACTATTTACTCACATGTATGGCGTTTTATGCGATAAAAAATACAACAAGCCCGAGCGATATTCGAAGCGAGACTAAAATAGAATTGTCGAGCACGTACGAGTATGATATCATTCACACTACGAGTGACATGATGACATTGTTGATCTTTTGGGGCATTATCTATGAAAAGGGACCTTATTGTCGATGGCGCATACGCCGCACAGTGTGGGGCGGCATTTTACCCATTTATATCGGAGCATCGTTAATAATGGCGTAAGCGCCATCGACAATAAAGTCCCTTTTCACAGATACGTCACATTTTATCATTCAGGAGGCCAATTCTGTTTAAAGAATTTGAATTGGAGCCGGATTCAGAGTTAAAAACTTGTTCTTCTTTCTATAAACCTATTTTAAGTTTATTCTTCACTAGTACTGATCCAGTGGCAGATTTGCAGTGTTGGCCGCCCTAGGCCCCAGGCCCTGTAGTAACTACTAGCCGCCCCTTTCTCAGCACCCATCTATAGACTGCCGCTCTAAGCCCGAGCCTACTGGGCTTCAGGGCAAATCCGCCACTCTACTGGTCACGTTGAAAATATAACTCTTTTCTAATCCTTATCATCAATATAATCATTAAAATACATATTTGATTAACGGTAATTTTAGTCTATCTTATCTTAGTTACCTTATTGACAAACAATTAGTCATTTGGATACTTGCATAAATAACAAATGAGTCATAGCTATAGAATACCTAAATATTGATAAAATGATAAAAATAAAAATAATCATTTGGGTTAGGTAGTAACAATAAAAACTCATAATTGCAACTTTGGAAACAAAGCAAATTAATTTATCAAATATTTCACCATCTCTCCCGCTATATCATATGATTCTAAAGCTGACCACTGACTAACAGTCCGCCGGACGATATCGGCCGGTCAGTTGTTTGGAGCTGTCAAATTTTTGTTCTAACTGACAGGCCGATATCGTCCGGCGGCCTGTTAGTCAGTGGTCGGCTTAATGTATGGGGAAGACAAACAAATTATAGCCAGCATGAAATGAATGTAGTATGATAGCTTTAGGTATGGTGATTTACGCATACTAGCGTTTGACCGAACCAATTAGATTAGATTAGATTATTTATTTCATGAAATAAAATACAGTAAAACATTGCCTGAGCCAAAATTATAAGAATCCAGTAAGGGTTTCGTATAGTATGAGGCCACTCCGCTGCATTTCAACACTAATTTCAGTGATTAATAATACAAGTAGAGACATTAAAATAATTATGGTCTGTATAATTACAAATCATAATTAAGAAATATGGATGTTATGGAGTACCCTGAGTGTTTTAGGTCCACTGCTATTTATTATTTACAAAATGAATACATTTCACGACGATTGTATTGTTTCGTGCATATTAGAATCTTTCTATGATATACAGGGTGACCTTAGCCATTGGACAAACGCTGAAATCTGTATACTTAAGTCAAAGTTGCCTGCGGCAGATACAAAAAATAATTGGTATCTTTAATTTGTCAATTACATGAGACCTCTAAAACCATAGGTATATTCTTGTTGTTTGTTATTAAATTGCTACTTTATATTTTTATTATAAACCATTAAAATAGCTGCCTATTTCTGCCTGTAAAATGCCTAGTTTTGAAACAAAACGCCCTCTCTCATCGCGCTGGGGTGTTAGTTTAGTTGCGATTGGTTGCGAAATGTTATGTTTCAGTCTGGTTGCAGCATGTAGGCGAGGCGTAGTAGAAGTTCATTGTCTGTCACCGAGAGGGCGCTTTCTTCGGAGGCTCATTTAGAACCGATTAATTTTGTGCTTTAATTGAAAAGGAAAGATTGATTTAAAATTTATTTTACAAATATAATTATGATATTACAAAACATTTATTAAAACACAATAATAGGTATCAAAATATATCTTATCGCTCAAAATCAAAAACAATTGTTAAATTAGTAAATAGGCTACAGAATCTTATCATTCCATGGAACTATACCAGTTACGGCAGTAAATATTTCTGGTCTCATAAAATAGAAAGAGATTACTGCCGACTGCTGCTGTAAATGTCAAAACTCTAGGCAGCAACATCGATTGTACGTCGTGCTGTAATACTGCTGCTGTGGTAATGCTATTGAGAAAGAAGATACATAGATTGCTCACTCGAATCCATATATCAGTTTTAGTACAAAAACGACTATTATTTTCATAGTCGACATCTAGCATCGAGTAGCGGAATTATCAGGCCCCTGTTTCACCAACGTGACAGGTACGACGAATTGTAAAATCACTGTTGCTGACGTCACAGGCATCCATGGGCTACGGTTACCGCTTACCATCGGGCGGGCCGTATTCCTGTTTGCCACCATCATTGTATTATTAAAAAAAACTTTATGATATCGGAAAAAAACAGATATTTCTCTTGCTAAGTTTATGACAATTCTCACAAGAAACACTACAATTGTCACCAAATTCGGACATATAACTCATTACCTGTCAAGAATTACCTACAATTCTTCTAAATCTTTGACAATTGTCAGAAACTTCGCAGGAGAAATATCTGTTTTTTTTCCGATATAATAAAGTTTTCTTAAATAATACAATGATGGTAGCAAACAGGAATACGGCCCGCCCGATGGTAAGTGGTAATCGTAGCCCATAGATGCCTGTGACGTCAGCAACAGTGATTTTACAATTCGCCGCACCTGTCACCGATGTGAAATTGGGGCCGGTACCTACTGCTACTTGACAATAGATGTTCCGACGACCGAAAAGTCTTATGGTCAACAATTTTTAGCTAATATTATAACATTTATAACCGGATTAACCGGGACTCTATTTTCAAATCCTTCTGCTTTTAATATTAGTTGTAAATTGTTATATTCAATACAATTTTCATGAGTCGCGACACTAGAGAACTCTAGTATCAAGTAGCGGTACTGATAATTCCGCTACTCGATGCATGTCGACTGCGAAAATAATAGTCGTTTTGGTACCAAAACTGATGTATGGAGTGAGCACTCTATTTTTACTATATTTCTCTATGGTAATGCTGGTGTAGTCTAAATCCAAATGGTACTTTAAGATGAAATAAGTATCACCCCTAGTTTACAGTAGGTACACGCGTGGATCTATTACGTGTCGGCGACAGATTGCCGCCACACTCTGTCGACGCCAGATTAGACGACGAGTAATCTGGGACACAACACTACGTGCTGAAGATGTTTCACTATGATCGACAAACGCTGGTTTAAACTTTCACGGTTTTTACTCATTAGACCGGGCCGTGTCCGTGCCGCAGCTTCCGGTGCATTGTTTCCTATGGAAAACATCACGTTATCGCCTGTTATGTCATAGAAAATTAAGCGCCGGAAGCTCCGGCCCGGACACGGCCCGGTTTAACGTGATCACCGTAATCTATTATTTTTCACAACGACCGGACTTAATCGCGTAACGTTACGTTAAAAATCCGACGTTTCGAGGACGGTGTTGTCCCCGTGGTCTCGGAGAAGACTTGCTAAAGTTGACATCAACATTTTCTAATAAACAAGGGCAATGTGATGAATGAAAGGTGAATGGTTTTGACCACAAAAGACTACAGCTCAATATCAACCTTCATGATGACGCGACGCGCACGATACGCGCGCCGTTCAGAAGGTTAATATGTACATATTAATCAACTTTGAGGTGGATGGTGTGGTGGTGGGTGGTGGCATTTTTGAGGTGGATGGACTGTGTGAGAGATGATATGAAACGAACGCAAGTGAATGATGAAATGACGGGCGACAGAAAGGTGTGGAAGAGAAAGACATGCTGCGCCGACCCCAAGTGAATGGGACAAGGGCAAGAGAATGGATCATACCTCGCAATCGAGCTAGCAAAACCGTAGCAGTTGCACATTAAGGTTGACGCATATATACGTATTTACTAAGTCAAATACAAAAACTATGTTTTAAATTAATTATTTAAGATCTGTTTGCGTGTGATTATGCTAAATAAGGTATTTACATCCTTGTGCTATACACATATCATTACGTTATAAGTAGGTAGAATTTATTTTGTATTTCAAATTAAGAGTAAACAAATTGAGATCAAATAAATAAAAATTTAAAGAAGTAATTTAATAATTTACTTTCCTGAAACACAAATTTAACTTTAAAATTTAAAAAATAGTGACTATGTTATCATGAGTCATGATGATGATTCATGACATATGAACGCTAACCTTTACATTCAACTGTCATTTGCTACGGTTTTGCTAGCTCGATTGCGAGGTATGATGATGATATAAATCAACTTTGAGGAAGTGCAATAGTAACAATTTACCACAGTTTTCAGTCCACTAGACTAGGCTGTTGTACTCTATAGCGCAGCTTACCAACTCCGCCTCGTCCGCACGTCTGTCAGCAACTAACGAGACGAGATAATACTCTTCGCCAAGGTTGTGTAAATGTACGTTTTAAGAGTGATAGAGGGTACAAAAAACCGGACAAGTGCGAATTGGACTCGCCCACCGAGGGCTCCGTACTTTTTAGTATTTGTTGTTAATAGCAGCAACAGATATACCTACATCATCTGTGTAAATTTTAACTGTATTATCACGGTTCATGAGATACAGCCTGGTGACTGACAGACAGATGGACGGACGGACAGACGGACAGACGGGCAGACGGACAGACGTATTATCACGGTTCATGAGATACAGCCTGCTGACTGACAGACAGACGGACAGACGGACAGACGGACAGACGGACAGACGGACAGACGGACAGACGGACAGACGGACAGACGGACAGACGGACAGACGGACAGACGGACAGACGGGCAGACGGGCAGACGGACAGATGGACAGACGGACAGTGGAGTCTCAGTCATAGGGTCCCGTTTTTACCCTTTGGGTACGGAACCCTAAAAAGTGCTTGTTGTTAGGTAAGGATTAGAAACATGTAGATTATTGTAGGTAATGAAAACTAGATATTTTCAATATCTCAGTTTTGAAAAGTTATGGAATATATGTACAGTCAACAACAGAGCTATGAATACAGGCAAAGTGTCAAAAATATGTGTACAATACTTTATTGCCTGTACATTAAGGTCGTGTATACATATTTTTGGCACTTTGCCTGTATTCATAGCCCTGTTGTTGACTGTACAACCTACAAGTAAGTATACAATGTAAAACCATTTTAAATAACAGCCATCTTCACCGAGATACATATTATCGGCGCGATTTGGGAAGTGAATACGAGAGTAACTAGATACGATATAGTAAAAATATGTGACGTCCTACGGGTAAAGGTAGCTTATGGGGGTTGGCGCTTACGCTATTATTAACGCCGCTCCAATATTATTGCAGCGCTTTGCGACGTAAGCACCGGCTGCCATAGGGTAGCTTTTGCTGTGGAACGTCACATATCTTCACTATTTCATATCTAGTCAATCTCGAATTGCGGCGCCAGCCGCCATAATGTACCTTTTGCAGTGGAACGTCACATATCTTTACTATTTCATATCTAGTGAGTCACTAATTCATTTTCCGAATCGAGCCGTATAACATTAAGGATACTCATTTAATTTCCAATACAAAACAAACATACGCGTTTGTTTGTAAACCTTCGATGCGAATTCAATTTGTCGACTCAAATTACACCTGTACACGTACCACGAGTCACTGACAGAGTTGACACTAACATATACGCTAACGTTTTGCTAAGTATATTTGAAATTCTTACAATGAGCTTTATCATTTCATACCTAATATAAAAAGTTTTTACTTTATTTTTCACATCCCCCCCCCCCAAAGTGGATGAATAAAATTCACGTTAGACCCGTGTATAATGTGAGTTAATAACTAGAAACAAATTTTAAATAATGTATTTCTATGCTTTTCAGATGCGCGGAATCATCAACAGCATTTCCCGAAATCATAATGTTTACGCTGTTGATGGACAAAAACAAGAGCTCAAAGTGTGTTTGCGTATAATTTGTGGGCCGTCAATTTGTACGATCTTAAAAGCCCCAAAAACAGGCAAGAGTTGTCCGTGGCTGCAAGAAACGGAGAATCAACCGAGGGTTCTGTAGACTAATATTTTCATAGACCATTTAGTTAGACGATGCGAGAACTTGCATGCGAGTTTCATTACATTGCGGGTTTTGATCGGTCGGTTGAATTGGACACAACCAACAGTCCGCAATGTAGCTAAAATCGCATGCGTGTTCACGCGCCGTCTAAATCAGCCCTTTTGAGAGGTAAACGAGCAGAAAAACCGGGCAAGTGCGAGTCGGACTCGCGCACGAAGGGTTCCGTACCATAATGCAAAAAAAAAAAAAAGCAAAAAAAAAACGGTCACCCATCCAAGTACTGACCACTCCCGAGACGTTGCTTAACTTTGGTCAAAAATCACGTTTGTTGTATGGGGGCCCCATTTAAATCTTTATTTTATTCTGTTTTTAGTATTTGTTGTTATAGCGGCAACAGAAATACATCATCTGTGAAAATTTCAACTGTCTAGCTATCACGGTTCGTGAGATACAGCCTGGTGACAGACGGACGGACGGACGGACGGACGGACGGACAGCGAAGTCTTAGTAATAGGGTCCCGTTTTACCCTTTGGGTACGGAACCCTAAAAATCGACTGATGGTAGGTACTAGGTAATAATAATTACCGTTGCCCACGGACATCTGTAAAACAAGAGGGGTTCCAAGTGCGCTGCCTGACTTTGAGATGGGAGTGCTCTTTCCCTGAAGGTGGTGCCGATCCGGAAACACCACACGTGACAATTCACTATCAGACCACAGTGTACACTCGAAAACACAACCGCCATGACAGTTGAGCAGTGCTGCCAGAGCGTGTTACAATTATATGGAGACCACATGCTCAAACACCGGAGCCGTGTTCCGTGTTTGTCAACTGAATGGGTGGGTCTGTATAAATAGCTTTACCTAAACTTCGCTCTGGAAATAGTGCTACCAATCGGACATAAGTGGACCTGAAAGGAAAATAGGACATCTGAGAGACGAGACGATACGAATGTGAGTTAGGTGTCTATGGATTATTTTAAACGACATTTTGAAAGAACATGAAACTTGATATAAACATTTACGTAACATTTAGATAGATATCTATGACTCGTACAGTCCTGCAATAATATGTTACACAATGAAGGCCGCAAAAATATTTGATACGATTTTATTTGAGCCATGAGAGCGTGTCATATATTTTTGCGGCCTTTGAAGAGTACATATTGTTGCAGGTGGCTGGTACTAGTTTTTGTTGCTAGAAATTGTACAATTTGCTGACCCCAAGCTCCCATGAGCTGTCGCAAAATGCTGGGACAACGCGAAGAAGATGATGATGGTATAGTAAGTAAGTAAGTAATATTTCATTTTTGAAGCAGATGACACTGAGTTGATTATTTATTTATTTAATTTTGTTTTATTAGTCAAATAAGTAACACAGCATTACAGTAAAACCAAGGAACTGTGAAACTACAAAATAAAATACAATACAAAGAAACAATACATGGAAACAATACATGAGAATAAATACATGTTTTAAACATTGGATTTGGATTTTGGTTTGATATAGTAATCTGTGATCTACCATTATAGGTGTATATATTTAGTCTTATAGCTAACTTATTATCTAAATAGCTTAGAACCAATAAAGTAATGTACTAGCACTAGCCATAGGCCAAGCCGACCACTGACTAACAGGCCGCCGGACGATATCGGTCGGTCAGTTGTTCGGAACTGTCAAGGGGTCCACTGATTAACAGTCTGCCAGACGGTATCGGCCTGTCAGTTAGAAAAAAATTTTGACAGCTCCGAACAGGACAGGCCGATACCGTTCGGCGGACTGTTGTTAATCAGTGGGCCCTTTCAAGTTTTTGTTCTGACAGGCCGATATCGTCCGGCGGCCTGTTAGTAAGTGGTCGGCTTAATTTATTCTTGTCTACTTTATCCAACCCTAACCACGGAAACAGCCATCATTCAAGATTAGCCGACGGAACCCTAAACCGCGGGTTCCGGTTTATTTTTTGCGGTTTCCCTCGTTAGGGCGGGCTTTGGCGGATTTAAAATTTATGCTTTAATGTTTTTTTAGGGTTCCGTACCCAAAGGGTTTTACCGGGACCCTATTACTAAGACTCCGCTGTCCGTCCGTCCGTCCGTCTGTCTGTCTGTCACCAGGCTGTATCTCAAGAACTTTGATAGCTATACGGTTGAAAATTTCACAGATGATGTATTTCTATTGCCGCTATAACTAACGACAAATACTTACTAAAAACAGAATTAATATTTAAGTGGGGCTCCCATACAACAAACGGATTTTTTTGGCATTTGTTTCGTAATGGTACGAAACCCTTCGTGCGCGAGTCTGACTCGCACTTGGCCGGTTTTTTCTTTTTAGCTGCCATCACGGTTGGGTGTTCGGTTTATATGTTGGCAAAGAAATGAATAGTATGTTACAGCATAATATTATACTTTGTCTAATTATTATACTGTTAATGCAGCAAACTCATTAAGGCTTGGATTATATGTAGGTACTAGAGGACAAAATTATTATTATGCCTGTAACATGTAGATTGACGCATACGCATAGCTTCGTCAGAAGTACTAATACTAATTTTATGTTAGCGTAAAAGTGTAGAACTTTGCCCTTTAACATAACTTTGCCCACCGCGTCACAGTTCAGCAAAAGCGAAATAACTTAAAAGTAGTTACAGATACACTTTCCTCACTTTCTTCAAAAAGTGGATCTGTAACTACTTTTAAGTTATTTCGCTTTTACTGAACTGTGACGCGGTGGGCAAAGTTTTATAATTTTACGGTACCGTATATTAACATGTAAAAGCAATAAAAACCAAAATACAACCAAAGTTCTGAGACAGACAGTCTCCAAGGAAAAGAGCTCAATCACGATATAATTCCAAGCTAAGTACGTCAAGATCGTAAAACGCTGCTTAGTACGCTTTTACGAGCAAAGACGAAAGACGAATTACGAATCAGAATTCGAAATTCTTGATTTCTCAAATCATCAAGTATTTAATCGTGTTACATTTAATAGAATTAAATACAACACATTTGTTTGAAAAAGATTCAGAAATGGTAATAATAACTGGATGATCCCTTCCAAAGTAAAAGTAGTCTTACGACGTTCTATTAAAGTTTGAATTCGAATGGCAAGGGTTTGGTAAAGTGAAGTTATGTTACTGTGGTTTAATATCGAGGGGTAGGTGTTATGTAATAAGGAACTGAGTTCCGTACGCAGGATGACCTCATCAGTATCAATTGTCGTGGAAACGCTCGTTTCCACTGACTCACGAAAGCCGATACGGCAAGACATAAATACATAGGTCACTACTGTTCGTTTTTTATTAGCATTAGAAAGAATTTGCAAGAAGGTAAGCGATCTTGATAATTATGTCTTTTAATTGAAAAATGCTTTTTAAAAATCAAAAACGATTACTTATGAAAGCAGAAGAATATAAATGATCGTATTAGATTCATAATTGTTACATATTTGCCGTAACTTATTTTAAAAATGTGTTTTTCAATTAAAAGGCACATCAAGATTGTTTACCTAATTTCTAATGCTAAAAAAACGATGTATAGATAAGTTTTGCAATGGACCAATATGAGACAAAGATGTGGCCTTTTGAAAATAATTTTAATAACTATATTTCCATAGACAATGATTGACGGAGTTACTGAGGCGATGCCGCAGGCCATGTCACTGTTAATTTCCTTGTTGGATTGAGTGACGCTTAAGTGTGACTAGCATTACTGCTGCAGTATTGCAGCGCGATATTACTGCGTTCCTGCCGCTAATATCAAAACCCTTGTCAAAACGGGCAGGAACATCAATTTTGACATTTGTGGCAGTAATGTCACGATGCAATACTGCTGAAATGTTGACTATTTACTAATGATTTTTTTTGTCAAGAAACTTATTAAGAATCGCAATATGACTCACGCTAGAACGTGCCGTGCCCGGGCCGAGGCGTCCGAAATGTCATTTTATATGACAGCTGATCAGTGATCACCTGGTGCTTTCCATAGAAAACGAATCGCCGGAAGCTCGGGCACGGCCCCGGCCAGGTCTAGTGTGAGCGTCGTCCTTTTAGGTGAGAGTCCATTTCCAACGACAGCTGCAATACACATGCAACTGCATGCAACTGTTCATTTTACTATGGAAATTGACAATAACAGCGACGCGTTCAGTACCAGTCGTGCAGCTGCGGTCAGAAATGGAATGTTCCCATTACTTGTAGTGTAGTGGACACGGGATCGCGGCGTAGTCGCTCGCGGCATCCGATTGATTACCTACATTATTGGTTCCCTCACGCGTAGCTATGACAGACTACTTTGTCACAGCAATATCAATGGTGTAACCATTAGGGAGTGCTCCCAGTACTGGTTTCTATACAAATACAGTACCGGAACCGGGAATTCCCGATTCTCGCCATACACACTCAGTACCGGGAGCATTCCCTAGTAACCATTGAGTTATTATTTTTATAGAGAAGCCATACCAAACACTCACAAAAACGTCGTAAACGCCATAAAATTAATGGCGCTTACGCGTTTATAATTATTAAAAAATCTTGTTTTCATACGGCCTTGACGATTGCTGACGTTGATTGATGCACTTATTGGTTCCCGTGATACCATTAGGCATCCTGCTGAGATGCCTGAGATGCCTAATGGCACCAACAACATTACATCACAACCAGCTTCCAGATTCTTATTTTGAATTGCTCTTTTATCTCTTACAAATTGCTCCAACAAAAAAAATCGTGAATAAACAAAGTTTTATTCCTAAGAGTAATAGAAACTCAAACAGAGGGTGAAACATTTTAAAAGTATTTGATTCTTTAACGACTTTTAAAATACATCAGTTTCTAAGAATAATTTAAATTGTTTGAAAGAAAGATAAATTAAACTTTGTTTAACAATTTTTCATCATTTAACAGTTACTTATGGTCGTATTCCGATTTTAATAACAGGTAATAAGTAGTAATAACCTGTTGATTCATAAATTAGATCTGGATTAGTTATGGTTATGATATATTATGTCAAAGTGTCAAAAGTGACATTATTTTCAGTTAGAATCAATAAGGATCACTCACGCTAGACCGGGCCATGCCCGGGCCGAGGCGTCCGACATGTCATTTTCTATGACTGGCTGATCGGTGATCACGTGGTGCTTTCCATAGAAATGAAGCGCCGGAAGCTCCGGCCCGGCCCTGGTCCGGTCTAGCGTGAGTCAACCTTTAACCACGTTTATACAAGGTGTCCCATGGCAGATTTCCTATTTCAAATTCAAATGAATGAATGATTTGAAAAATACTGTTGTTAAGATCAAGTAAATCCTCTGTTAAATAATACTCTGTGATCACATTCGAAAGCTGAATTGAGCCGATAAGATATTTTCATGTTACAATAGTCGTCAGACACCTCGTCATGAGAAATGAATTCTAAAACGCTGCCCGGGTTACGTGAGTTTCAACAAAATTAAGGTTTAAGGCTGGCCGCAGACGGACGGAATTTTCCGTAGGGAAGGACGTGCTTGCACATGTCCTTCCGTTCTGGCTGGAAAGGCTCTGCTAGTTGGGCCTGTTGAAGGTCATCAAAAACAGGGAGGGATACCACGCTGGTTCAACGCCATTCAAAAGGTTACACGCGAGGGGTTCCAGGTTTCCTTAAGGAAGGCAATGAATCGGCCAGGATGGAGAGCACTACAGCACAGAGCGACTTATGGTGGTCACGACCCTCTGACATGAGGATTCGATTAGGAAGATGTCCTTCCGTACGGAAAATTCCGTGCTTGTACTAGACAGCGCTATGGACTAGACGCGGACGTCCAGTTCCCACCTGTCATTCCGTACGGAAATCGAATGAAAATCCCGTGCGTCTGCGGCTAGCCTAAATACTCCTGTAAGAAATGCGTGAGACTCAGATAGGTATATTACAAGTTACTCGAACTTAGCCGCCGCCATACAATTCACTTTTAAAATGTTATTTTTAAATAATTAACATTTAATGTCACCTCTAAAAATACATATTTTATGTAGAACTCTAAGGCTATTACAAGAGTTTCATTACTAAGTCGTTTAGGTATTCTGACCTTGGTCTAAGTCTAGGAATACCTTAACCTTCTTCAGCTTCACGGTCACTGAAAACCATTTGTTTTATGACTGTTAATCATTTTTGAAGTGGGTGATTACGAGTCCTATATTTTTGACATGTTTTTAAATTACTTTATTTTTTTCCTGTTTTAACTTGTTTGGTACCGTGTATCCACTACTGCATGGACTATTCCTTATTCGCAATAAAGATATTGAGTATTGAGTATTACAATTACGTTTAGGGTTACTATGTCAGAATATGTCTGCGGTCGCGTCTAATTTCTAATTGCCACGACTTTTTTCATACATTTTGTATGGGTCGCGGCAATTAGACCGCAGACAAATTTTTTTGAGAATCAGATGATATTTCGTACATAAGCCGGGGTTTGAACCCGCAACCTCCGGATTAAAAGTCGCACGCTATTACCGCTAAGCCACCAGTGCTCCTTCCTTCAAAGTTTAACTGTAATATTTTTATGAAACGCAATATTCGTGTCAGTAAACAAAGAATGATAATTAAACCTTTGCGAAGGATTTTTTAATTAATATTTAAAAAACGTCCTTTATTAGTATCAATAAAGAAGTGCTCAAAGAAAACTGAGAAGAAATCTTTAATAAATTTTCTCCTCGTGTCTAACAAGTGAAAACGAACGCGCACCTGCCATCAAAACAATATTGGAATCATTATCACGGCCTGATTCTAATTTTAATAAACGACAAAAATGAGATCTTCATACGATATGGAACAGATCACTCAGAGTCAAAAGTGACTTTTTTAATATATTAAAAACGGGTCACTCACGTATTTTAAGTCGGAAAACGCTCGACATGCTTCCAAGGAGTTTCATCAGGAGCTTGCGTTGACAGTGAAGCTCCTGATGACACTGCTCGGTACGGAGTGAAACATGTTGAGTGTTTTTCGATTTAAAATATGTGAGTGACCCGTTTTTAGGGTTCCGTACCCAAAGGGTAAAACGGGACCCTATTACTAAGACTTCGCTGTCCGTCCGTCCGTCCGTCCGTCCGTCTGTCACCAGGCTGTATCTCACGAACCGTGATAACTAGACAGTTGAAATTTTCACAGATGATGTATTTCTGTTGCCGCTATAACAACTAGAGATGCACCGGATATCCGGTTACTATCCGGTATCCGGCCTATCCGGCCATTATTATAATATCCGGCCGGATACCGGATAGTGTCCTTCTATCCGGCCGGATACCGGATAGTAACATTGCTTGATTTCAGAGTAAACAAATTGGATTTAAGAAACAGACACGGTCATAAGTCATAATCGTACTTGTTTATTATTTTAAAACAATTTAATCATTCCACTGACTTGCACACGCACTCATTTCGAACCTAGAAATGAGTCCGTGCGAACGTTTACTAGGAAACAGGTCAAACCTGCAGAATGCGCACCTGAAAAACCGAAATGTAGGTATAGTTCCGCCGGCCAAATATCCGGCGGCCGGATACTGGATATTCGGCCACTGTCCAGGCCGGATATCCGGTATCCGGTATCCGGCCAAACAACTATCCGTTGCATCTCTAATAACAACAAATACTAAAAACAGAATAAATTAAAGATTTAAATGGGGCTCCCATACGACAAACGTGATTTTTGACCAAAGTTAAGCAACGTCGGGAGTGGTCAGTACTTGGATGGGTGACCGTTTTTTTTTGTTTTTTTTTTGCATTGTGGTACGGAACCCTTCGTGCGCGAGTCCGACTCGCACTTGCCCGGTTTTTTTTAAATATTTAATATGTCCGTGTCTCACTGAAATTTTGTTATTAAAAGAAACGACAATTTTGACACTAACAGAACGTTATCGTACCGCAGTCTCTTAGAAGCATTGTCCGAATTGGGCCGTTAGTGTAGTGTACATTCACCTGCAATAATAAATATTACTATTCCAAGGCTGCAAAAATATGTGACACGCTCTTATGGCTCTACAAATAAGATCGTGTCAGATATTTTTGCGACCTTCGTTGTGTAAGATATTATCGCAGATGGATAGAGCAAACTAAGTCTCTGTTTCTTATCAAATCTCAGAATACAGAAAAAACGTAATACTATTGTGGACGGGTACTTTACCTCCCGAGGTAAAGTGAGATAAAGCTGTTTGAAGAACAAATAAGGCAGACTCAATCTGGCGCATTTACCTTACCCACCGAGTATTTGCCTCACAAAACCATTTCGGTAAAACTGAAAATATAAATATATTATAGGTCAGGAAATGAATGCTCAAAAAACGTTGTAGAGGGAAATGCTAGGAACACAATTTTTGACTCCGTAACTTTGTTTGGACTAGTTAGGAGGTGAACATATCAAAAGTCCCCGGCTGTAGCCCCGGTGCTGGGGGGTAGAGGGGGGTAAGAAGGTCGAATTTTTCGGTTTTTCATTGATATCTTGGAAACTTTGCGTCTTAGCGACATGACTACTAAGACAAACCGAAAGCTGATAAAATTAGTTACAAGTTTTATCCAGTCAAGTTTTTCGATATCTTGAATAGTTTTTGAGATACCCGCTCTTGAAAGTTTATTTAGGGATTTTAATTTTATCTTGATATCTACATCAGTGAAGCTGTTAGGCCATGTTTGGTATCATTTTCGTATAAATCGGGGGTGCTGAATTCATTTATGGTATCACATTGACACTATTTCGAAGTAAAACCAAAATTTAAAAAAACATATTTTTTTAAATCCCTCTTCACGCTTAAACAGCTGAACCAATTTCGTTGAAATTTGGTATAGAAATAGTTTCAGTCTCGACAAAAGACATAAGATAGTTTTTATAACCAAAAACATCTTTTGAGGGTGTGAAAAGTGGGGTGGAAGTTTGTATGGAGAGTCAATAACCGCTGAACCGGTTTAGATGAAATTTGGGGTGGTATACATCTGTGATTTAGATGAAAATGATACCAAACATGACTTCAAACCTTACCTTAAGCAGTATTAACCTCAGGAATTCAGTTTCGTCGACGAAGTTGAATTCCCCCCATACTCCATTTCACAACTTTAAAGGATGATTATTGAGATAAAAAGTATCTTATGTCCTGTCTTGGGACTCGAAATATCTGTACACCAAATTTCAATTAAATCGGTTGAGCGGTTTAAGCGTGAAGAGGAATTAAAAAAAAAGATATTTGTTTAAAGTTTACATGTTTTTTCTTAGGAATGGTGTCAATGTGATACCAAAAATGAATTCAGCACCCCCGACTTATACGAAAATGATACCAAACACGGCCTAAGAGCTTCACTAATGTAGATATCAAGATAAAATTGAAAGCCTTAAATAAACTTTCAAGAGCGGAAATCTCAAAAACTATTAAAGATATCGAAAAATTTGACTGGATAAAACTTGTAACTAATTTTATCAGCTTTTGGTTTGTCTTAGTAGTCATGTCGTTAAGACGCAAAGTTTCCAAGATATAAGTCAAAAACCGAAAAATGAGACCTTCTTTCCCCCCTCTACCCCCCAGCACCGGGGCTACGGCCGGGGACTTTTGATATGTTCACCAAAGCTACGGAGTCTTAAAATTGTGTTCCTAGCGTTTCCCTCTATAACTTCTTATTGCTTGGCCTATTATATCTATTGATGTAGTTTTTAAATGCCTATAGTTATTATTCTTACTGCAACAATTGTAACTATTGAAACTAGTCCAAACAAAGCTACGGAGTCAAAAATTGTGTTCCTAGCGTTTCCCTCTATAACTTCTTATTGCTTGGCCTATTATATCTATTGATGTAGTTTTTAAATGCCTATAGTTATTATTCTTACTGCAACAATTGTATGTATCTCTTTTTGGTTCACTGGTAGAGAATGCCATTTCGCATTAAGTCAGCCATTTTTTTACATAATATATGCTACGTCCCATGGGAATAGGTACCTTATGGCGGTTGGCGCTTACGCTATTACTAACGCCGCTCCAATATTATTGCGGCGCTATACGACGTAAGCGCCAGCCACCATAAGGTACCTTTTCATATATTTTGTGCAATAAAATTTACTAGTAAATAAATAAGTAACTACTTAAATAAAACACTGATAAAACGCCCTCGAGTAAAGGTGTAGTTCGTCGTTCTGTTATGTTTTGTTCTTTTATATTCTGTTCTGATCTCATTTAGTGTCATTACATATTTCGCCACGGCCGCATAAGCTTACTACTCTACCTACATCTAATTGCACTAGAATGGCTTGTGACGGCAAAATCATTCACTTTTTTCGCCTATCCCAATCCGAAAATTGTCCGATAAAGAACTTCGTTCCAAAAAGTTTTGAGATGATCACTAGGTAAGCACTGGGAATAGTATTGAGGAATGTTTGCAGCCGCGGGACACTAAACTAACTTAGTTGTGCTAGAAATTGCTTAGACTAGTCTGGTTTGTTGATTTTCAGGTAAGATTGAAGCTTATTTGGTGCCTAAACCAAATCATTGAGAAATAAGCGAGGATAGAGTGCTAACTTCATATTACCTATATCTGCAGTTTTCTTACCAAAACGCAGGTTATTTCGTTATCGACATCTAGCGTCAAGTACCGTAAAAGTATAAAACTTTGCTCTTTAACCTGACTTTGCCCACCGCGTCACAGTTCAGTAAATTAAGCGAAGTAACTTTTAAAAAAGCAAAAAGAATAATTATATTCTTACATATCCTACGTGCAGGCTTTGAATATTAGGATGTCATATGACACTCACTTGTCACATGATAAATTTGATAAAGCTAGCCACTTAAAAGTAGTTACAGATACACTTTCTTCACTTTTTTCAGAAAGTGTATCTGAAACTAGTTTCAAGTTTTTTCGCTTTTACTGAACTATGACGCGTTGGGTAAAGTTATGTTAAAGAGTAAAGTTTTATACTCTTACGGTAGTGGATTTTATGTTTATGAATTCGACTGTACGAGGAGCGTGGGTCACACGTAGGGTGGTCCAACTTTGTAAAAATTATCACCACAAGCTGTTATTCTATTATAAAAATAGTTATCTGTGTGCGCAATTTGAATGTGAACTCATTTGATTTTTTAGTTTCTATAATTTTGTGATTTACAACAGATTACATTGTAAACTTTTGATTTGATTCATACAAAGTAACCTAAAATTAAAAATGACGACCGTCATATTTTTGTACATAAGTACATAAAATTAATAGGTAGATAAAACGTGCACATTGTACATACTGTACCTATCGGATATAATAATGAACCCAAAGGGGTTAGATTACACCAACAAAACGAACCCTTTCCCTCCACCCAGCACATTTTTATCCTAACGACCGCAGACAGCGAAAGGGTTAATAACGGATTTTACTTGAAATTTCTCAATTACCAAAAGACTAAAGTCACTTTCAAATTCAAAGTCTCTCGAGACATTTTAATAGTAATGACGTCACAGAACGGCCATCTTGTAGGAAATTATTATCATAAATTGTCACGCCTGTTAATTTCAGCTGACATTTTGGCGTGAGTGGTCTAATGTAGACTAATTATAATTTTTGCTGCTTCGTGGTCTTCTTATTTCAAGGTATAAGCAGGGAAAATTTCTTTTTGGGCTGTTTTTTAGGGTTCCGTACCCAAAGGGTAAAACCCTATTGCTAAGACTCCACTGTCCGTCTGTCTGTCTGTCACCAGGCTGTATCTCATGAAACGTAATAGATAGGCAGTTGAAATTTCCACAGATGATGTATATCTGTTGCCGCTAACAGAACAAATACTAAAAATAGAATATTTATAAATTAATATTTCCGTTATGGCTACCACCAACCATACAAAGCAAGTATATTATTTTCCGTGAAAATATTAACTTTTTAGGGTTCCGTACCCAAAGGGTAAAACGGGACCCTATTACTAAGACTCTGCTGTGAGTCCGTCCGTCCATCTGTCACCAGGCGGTATCTCACGAACCGTGATAGCTAGACAGTTGAAATTTTCACAGATGATGTAGGTATTTCTGTTGCCGCTATAACAACAAATACTAAAAACAGAATAAAATAAAGATTTAAGTGGGGCTCCCATACAACAAACGTGATTTTTGACCGAAGTTAAGCAACGTCGGGCGGGGTCAGTACTTGGATGGGTGACCTTTTTTTTGCCTTTTTTGCATTATGGTACGGAACCCTTCGTGCGCGAGTCCGACTCGCACTTGCCCGGTTTTTTTACGCCACCATACCGCAGCATTTTATTTTTACCGGCTAAGGTATACACCGCCGTAATCGGTCTTTATGCCTTTTAGCCAGATTTACCTTTTGTGGGCTATTGGCACAGTCGTAAAAGGTTTATTCGGTGGAAGATGGATCGAGGGGAAAGTAGGAACTATTTGTGTAAACATTATTGAAATTGTTATTTTATCTTGCTACGTAAATGTAATAAGGTGCCTATATCCCCCAAATAAACGCCAAAGAGTTTATTAGATTTGATTTTTTTTTATTAAAAACTTCATTTGATACAGGTACTTATACGTTTTTAGCTCCGAGCGTATTTTTCTTTGTATTTCTATAATAGCTACATACGAGTCTGAAACTAAAAAAAATACCTACACTACTTAATAACTGAAATAAAAGACGATACACTGTATAATAACAAGTTGTCAAGCGCGAGTTGGGCTAGTGGAAAAATTAAAACATTGTAAAAATTGTCACGGCCCGGAGACCTCAGGGCGCGAGATCGAAGGCATTTTTTAATGTCTTTAAGATTTTTATCTGTGAAAATTAAACCAAAAACATATTAAATATGTATTGCAATAGAATAAAATGTAGGTACCTAACTTAAAACACATTAAATATACATTAATAAACTTAGAATAAAATGTAACTTGCAAGTTCCTTATCCTTCTACGTTTCTTAGCGTTGAAATATTTCCAAGAAAATCGTCTGTACAAGCCAACAAATCGTCAGCAATTAAAACTATTTTCAACTCACAGTTGAACTACATCACTGTACACTAAACTCAACCTCTAAAGCTCAACGTTCAATCAAAACTGTACTCTATCCCTTTCAAATAAAATTTATTTTTGAATGCAGTGCTTATACCACAAGCTGCGTCTAACGGAGCATTATTTACCTGTCAAGTCCTATATTCTCGCGTATCAAAAGGGCTTAAGTCTCATTAATCCGGTATTACGATAAGACCTTTTGTAAAACAGCATCGTAGCGTGTGACTGGCCCTATGCCTAAAATACAGTATTAAAGCTAATATCTCAATATAAAACTTACATTTTCAGCAGTTAAAGGAAACTTTCCAGGTAGTTCCTAAGTACTCCAGTACTTTTCTCATGATTTTATTGAATATTCGAGGCAATGGAAGCTTAAATTACTTGGTTTCACGGTCTAGTCTTTATCACATGTATCCACTATTAAATTAATTACTAAACAACTTCATAGAAAGACAAGATAACAGCAAGAATCTATTAGAGAAAATAAACAACATATTTTTTGTTGACATAAGGATGACATTGACATCATTGACAGTTGTGTGCGAGGAGCCATCTAGGTAACATTTTAAACTGTAAAATTCAAAAAGCGTGAGGTAGATAAAAGATTACAATAATTAAATAATTAATTTCTTTTATATGTTTAAAAGAAAATAAACATTATTATGGAGGAAAATACGAAATACTTCAGTATGAACGTAATATTTGGAATCATAATGGGAAAAATCTTAACTCAAACATACTTTGGTTGTGCATGCGCGTACGTAAATACGATTTAAAACTACCCTCATCAGCATTTTATTATGGATCTTAACATGTAGGACATAAGGTTTAAGTAAGAAAATCATATATGGCACCGATTAAGGTCATCATGGTTAATCAAGAGTAAACCTTAAAGTATGAGACATAGGAACTACGTGCAAAAACATGTCGAGAGTCGGCGTTAAACGGTTTTAAGCTTTAAGTAAAGTATGTAAGACTTATATTTCGGTAAGGTAAGTGGGCATATTAAGGGACGGTGGTTTGTCTTCACTGAAGACAGGGTGAATGACCGAGAACAATGGGTTGTCTTCGCTGACGACATTTTTGTCCTTGCCAAGGTCATTTTTGTCGTCACTGACGACACTTTTGTCTTCGGTGAAGACAGGGTGAATGACCTTGGACAATGGGTTGTCTTCATTGACGACATTTTTGTCTTCACTGAAGACACTTTTGTCGTCACTGACGACAAGAATAATAGTATAAAAGGATTGAAGAGGGGCGATGCGAATTAGTCTTTGACTAGCGTCCGGACCGACAACTGACTTTGGTTTTTGCATAGTACGCGGAAATTATTGGTGAGTAGTGGGGAAGCTCTGTCCATTTTGTTCTGAGTGCTTAGCTTTATCGAGATTAAGACGCAAGTCCCAAATCTCATAGAGTAGAACTTGGAATTGTGTCTTTGTTTTGGCATGGCGGAAATATGTGTTTCTGTTATGTTTGAACTTAGATATCATTGGATAGAGTGTGTCCACTTTGCTAATAGTTTTCTATAGGAGTTTTCAATAGAAATGTAGTTGTTTGGAAAGTGTTTATTTGACTTATATCTGAGAACTCCTAATTTTATTATTTCATATGATTCAAAACCAAATCAGTGCCTAGACATACAGTTTAGTCTAGCCTTTCATCTGCTATCCTAACGGTGACAAACAGCGGATGGAAGGAGGTCTATTTTGTTCCAAGATGAGGGTTGTCTTGGGGTCTGCTTTTTATCAACATAGCAGACTTAAAACGTCTCCCTCCCTAGCTTTTCGATGTCCAGCTGTAGATGAATAGCAAGGGCGTCACGTGTGCGCCATCCGGGGTAACCTGGGCTTGCTTGAAATCTACAGTATTCGAAGGCTTTGTATTTTAAATATATTTATTTATACCAATTATATACACAATAGGGACCTGTCCTACCCGAGTAGCCACCCGGTCTTTGTACCAAATGCCTCGGGGGGGGGCAATAATACGAGTTGTTAGGTTGCAATCTCGGAGTCACTCGCCGAATGCTTAGCTTATATCTAATAGGGACACACTTGCGTATATTCCAAAGTACCAGGGTCGATGGTAAGTATGAACTGTGCTTTGGTTATACTAGAGTAGGGACTGAGGATAGGATTAATATGGTAGAATCGCACACTATTACTAGGGAATTAGGGTTTCTTTAGAGATTTAGGGTCTAAGATTGAAACGGCTGATATTTCTCCATTTATAACTTTCGAATATGTTTTCTTCATGAACTTATAATTTAACTGAGTAAAAGGGTATTCTCTATTTTTCTATTAAAATTCTGGTCGTCTGGAGTAGAGATGAAGTACTGAGTAATATAATCGGATTTTTAAGGTATTTATAAAACAAATTCTAAAATATCAAATTGAGTTGTTAGGAAATGCAGTCTATTCTGAGATGGAATATCAAAGAATAGCTGTTTTAGGGAACCTTTGGTAGGCAAGAGTAAACCAGAGGATACTTTGAGTGGAATAATACTCATTTTGATATTCATAATTCGTTTTCAGTTTTCATAGTAAATTTAGTACTTTGTTTATACTACTAAGAGACCAGAAATACAGCTTATATTTAGTTTGGGGAATGGAAATGGGATTAATATCCCTTAGCTTTTGAATGTAAAAAAGATTAATTTTGATGACTGATGAATATTTGGCACTTCTCTTCATAGTCATCTAGATATGCATAAGTTCCGAAGTGTTGGTAAAAGCCCGTCTGGCTAACAAGTTAGGGTAGGTGTTCCGTCTAACCTTGTTGACTGGACTAAGAGCCTTCTTTCCTGCATCGGGCATATGAGTAGCATTTTCGCAAGAAGCTGGTAGTTAATTTATAATCTTGAAAAGTTAGGGTGTAAATGGGCTTATCCCAGGAATGCTACTTATATGTTATCCCGAAGGCTTAATAGGCGTGGCAGGTTTTTACCAACTAAATTTTTAAACTCATTTTATCCAGAATATATAACTTTCCTAATATTTTATATACTGCATTCCATACCATTCTAATATTTTTAGCAATACCATTTATATTTTACCTTAGAACACGTTGAATATGCTGCGACAATAACTTAATAAAATATTCCTGAAAATGTTCTTTAATAACATAATAAATAATACTCTCAGTAATAAAATCTTTATTTCATGAACTAGGTAATAATAAAATAAAACAGAGTCCAAAATAAGCATTACTCATTAAAGGATCTAGGTTTCCGCGGTCCACTTCGAGGGGTCCTAACTGTTAACTAGACGATTACGAGGCCAAATATTACGAGTAGTTTATTAAGGGGATATTTGTTTAATTAGAAATATAAGGGGGAGGGTACAAGCGGACTGCGATTAATCCATGGTATTTTCTAAAAGATTTCTCACGTAGCAGATTGAGATATAACGAGATTTTCTGTATTACGTTTGTACTGTAATTGCACAGTTTAGTTCATGTAATATTTATCATTAAGATTTGCAGTTTGTACTACTCACTGCCCGATTCGAACTTAAAGATACGTCAATTAATAGATCTAGAAACGATATGGATTAGATGTGTCAGTGTCAAAAGTGACGTTTTTGTTTGAAGAAACGTCACATTTGACACTGACATAAGAGCTTGCGACTTGCAATCCGGAAGTCGTGGGTTCAAAACCCCGGCTCGTACCAATCGCTCCTTGAGAAACACAGTGTCATTAAGCGAAAAACGTGTTTTTTGGGTACAGAGCTTTAAAATTTTCGAAATCTTCAAACGTCTAAAACTGCCGTACTAAAGATAAAAGGAAGAGTTTTTTGCTATATTTTGTTAGATTTTAAACTAATCTTGTTAGTCATTTGAGTAAACTGTGTTTTTTTTGTTTAATTTCTAAGA
Source organism: Cydia fagiglandana (assembly GCF_963556715.1). NCBI lineage: Eukaryota > Metazoa > Arthropoda > Insecta > Lepidoptera > Tortricidae > Cydia > Cydia fagiglandana. The sequence goes on from NC_085940.1 coordinate 19,422,590, forward strand.
TAATTCAATTAAAAGAAAATTGTAATGTCACTATTCCGTTTAGTTTTGCTTAATGTCACATGACGACTTCGCAATATTGATTCAATTTATGGAACAGTGACACTATATCCAGTTATTTGATATAACTTAAAGTTTATTTCAAAGAAAAAGCGCAAATAGAATCATTTTACATGGATGTTAATTAATATTTACTAAAGTAAGCGACTTTCAGTCTTAAAAAATTAGCAAATAAGACTAGTTTTTCTTTAAAACTAGAGTATTCTTAGCTTGTTTTGTTTGGCTATATTTTTACGATCAAAAATTACCAAAGTAAATAAACAGTAAAAGGGGAGGATAATATTTGGGGGATGCGATGCAAGGGGCCCGAATGTCATGTAACGGACCCCAGACCAGCCTCTCCTGCACGTGGTCACCCTGTGGAATACCAAACAAGCCTCTGGCGATCCACCAACCCGCACTGAACCAGCATGGTGGGCTTATGGCCCAATCTCATTTGACATGTACGACTCCTCGTTACGGCGCTAAGTACCCTGTAAAAGTGGTGCTAAGAATCCCCGGGCGGAAGATACCCACGTCATCATCATCCTGCTAGGCCTTGTTCTCATTTACTTGGGGTCGGCCTTCCCTGTTCTTTTCCTCCATTCTGCACGATTGAGTGCAACGTCGGCGTCTATATTGAGGTCTTTCAGGTTTCGCTGAACCGTCGTCAGCCAGGTAGCAGGTGGTCTTCGACGTCCTCGCTTGACTCGCTTCGTCGTTGAAATATCGAGCGCTACCTTAACCATGTAGTCTACAGGACGCCTCTGTACATGACCGTACCACCTTAGACGTTTTTCCGTTAGCTTTTCTGTTATTGGCGCTACTTTGAAACTACCCGGCGGAAGATACCCACACGCTTTGTCGTCAAAAAGAAGTGGCAGGACAACATTGTCGGATTATCAAATTACTCCGACAAGGTGGCTGTGTTGACGTTAAGCATATCCCAAATCCCAAAGCTATATACCTACCTTAACCGCAATCAAAGCCTACGCATCAACATCTACACATTGCGATGATAAGATTGAAGAGTATTACGAGATTATGACCCTCTAAATAAATCTACTGATGAAAAGCAGGAAACATGGACCATTGTCCTTGGTGAAGTCAGATCAAGCACACATACATAGTCGGACCACATATGGCCTTGGCAGCAGAAACGACCGTAGTTCTAGGTCTATTCCATTTGCCTTTGGTCGAAACATGAACGTAGATAAGTAATTCCTTTTTTCTCAAAAAAACTTCAAAGTCGCTGGACCTGGACTTCGCCTGGCGGAATATCACACACGAAATTGACTACTTATATAATAATATTATCATCTGACAAAAGTTTAATTAGATATTTATTTATGTAGGTATTAGGTACATCAATAGGTTTAAATTTAGTTCCGATCACAGACCCGTGAGAGCAAAAATAAAGTTTAAGACTTAAATCCACCGTAAGCAATTAATTCATAAATAGGCAAAACACCTAAACAGAAACACACTCTTATTTGTAACCACGATCAGTTTAACTTAGAATTACGAAGTAATTTTGACACCTTACAAGAAGAGATACCACAAATACACATTCAGAAGTTCAAATTCAAAATAACAATATTATAAATACTTTAGAAACAGCCAGTAGCAAAATTAAACCAACCCGGAAAAACAACAAAAAAACTCACAAGCGACACATTACGTTATTAGAACTAGCTCTTCTGAAGGAGGTACGAATTCTTCATCATCATAAGTATTATCTTTATTAACAGTTTCAACTAAAACAGTAGTATTAACTTTATTCAAATAGCTTTAAACTTTTTTGTCATTCAAGACACATTGAGACATTTTCTACTGTAAGAGAACAATAGTTTTATGGGTAATTAATAGGTAAGTACCTACCTAGTGATAATAATAATTAATGTGTGTTTTGTGTCACCTTGTCAGAAATAAAATTGGAACATAACAGACATCACAAAAATAACTTGCTAATTTTGATGAATGAAAAAGTATCACACAGCACATAAATAATATTATATTATAATTAATAAATATGGGAATCTTACACATACCAACCTAGTTCCACAGTTAGATCAATAGGGCTCGTAATGTGGCTATATCTATCTAATTATAAATAGTCGTCTAGTAGGTACCCATAATACAACTCTATTATGAACCTTATAGAAAAAATACAACACAGTGACATTAAACAACGAATGACATTCATTAACCACACCGTTATAAGCTTTCTGTACCAGTTGTAGTGGCTTTAAGCTTAAAACGACATTTTTCACTTAAGCATGCCAACTGTCGCTATGGTAAACTAAGCTAGCATATTGACACTACACAGATAATGACGATCGACCTGCTAAAACTTCTGTCAGCTTCTTAAAATCACAATGTCACTTAAAGTAAAAGAACAGTACGTTTTTATTTTTAGTCAGCATTATGGCTTTAAGTTTTAAGCAAAACCGTCATTATAGGTATAATGTCACTTTACTTATTTCAAAACGTTATTCTATTCTATTAAATTCAAAAGTACAAGTGTCCTTAATGGGAAAAGTACGATATTGCTTTAAATTGAGTTTTGATTTTGATACCATATTATAAGTTTAAAGTGACATAGTACGTATAGATACACTATTTCTTATGTAAATTGACGTACTTACCATTGAATCTCATAGAAAACCGTCACTAAGCAAAAAAATACAATTTACTTCCCTTTAATGACATTGTTCCTATGAGACGGGCACCTATTCCCTCTATTCGCCATAACGACATTAGCGCCCTCTGGCGGTTCTAATAGAGCTAGGGCGATAGGTGTCTTCGTATTGCGTGCGTTACGATCATACGAGCTAGATGGCGTTATTAACTCAAAAACCCCATTTTTTGGATAATGACGTTATGTTTCTCAAGGAGCGATATTTTATATACTGCATTCCATACCATTCTAATATTTTTAGCAATACCATTTATATTTTACCTTAGAACACGTTGAATATGCTGCGACAATAACTTAATAAAATATTCCTGAAAATGTTCTTTAATAACATAATAAATAATACTCTCAGTAATAAAATCTTTATTTCATGAACTAGGTAATAATAAAATAAAACAGAGTCCAAAATAAGCATTACTCATTAAAGGATCTAGGTTTCCGCGGTCCACTTCGAGGGGTCCTAACTGTTAACTAGACGATTACGAGGCCAAATATTACGAGTAGTTTATTAAGGGGATATTTGTTTAATTAGAAATATAAGGGGGAGGGTACAAGCGGACTGCGATTAATCCATGGTATTTTCTAAAAGATTTCTCACGTAGCAGATTGAGATATAACGAGATTTTCTGTATTACGTTTGTACTGTAATTGCACAGTTTAGTTCATGTAATATTTATCATTAAGATTTGCAGTTTGTACTACTCACTGCCCGATTCGAACTTAAAGATACGTCAATTAATAGATCTAGAAACGATATGGATTAGATGTGTCAGTGTCAAAAGTGACGTTTTTGTTTGAAGAAACGTCACATTTGACACTGACATAAGAGCTTGCGACTTGCAATCCGGAAGTCGTGGGTTCAAAACCCCGGCTCGTACCAATGAGTTTTTCGAAATTTATGTATGAAACATCATATTGTGATATTTACCAGTCGCTTTTCGGTGAAGGAAAACATCGTGAGGAAACCGGTCTACTCCCAATAAGGCCTAGTTTACCCTCTTGGTTGGAAGATCAGATGGCAGTCGCTTTAAAACTAGTACCCACCCCAATTCATGGAATTAGTTGCCAAGCGGGTCCCAGGCTCCCATGAGTCGTGGCAAAAAGGGACAAAGCGAGGAAAAAGACTACTTAATAAAGCGTTTCAGTCTAAGGTCGAGGCTTTGAGGGTGTTTCATTTAACATTTGTGGATAGCTATATTAGCTTAAATAGATGTGACAAAGTGTAAGGCCTGAGTGGACGCTCGAAGCGGAGCGTTCGGCGGGGCGGGCAGCGTGGCGTTGGGCTCACAAGTGACTTGAGCAGCGTGCACTAAGGCCGCTCCTATACGTTTGCATTTGTTTAATATGCACGCCGCACGCCCCGCCCCGCCGCTCGCTCAACTCGAGCGTCCACTCAGGCCTTACACTAAGGCCTCTAGAAAAGAAACTCAAAGGTTAGTGTGAGAATACTCGAATCCACGATTTCTGCTTTTCAACACTGGGATTAGTCATTACTTCATCAGAGTGTAGGTAACAAGTTGTATAGGATTTTGAACAGTGCGCCAAGCGGGAAGTTTTCGAAATTCATATCCCATACAAAATGATACTTAACGGAAACGCGTAACATACGTCACGCCACGCTATCGAATAAAATTTACTCTTCTGCGTCGTTCTCTCATGACAGAGGATAAAATTTACACTAGTGGTATATTAGCTATGAGATTACGTTCAGTAAGTAATTAAAAAAAAGGTGAGTTGGAGGGTGTATTTTCTTTGTAGGTTTTTTTTGGTCTCTTATTAATGTGTATTATTAGAGTAAGTGAGTTGACGAAGTCTGTTGCGGATTTTATTGCTGTAGTTTTTTGTAACGATGCCTGTAGCTGTGTTTACCTAAAAAAAAAAAATTCAACTGTTTATTTTAAAAAAGAATTAACATTCTATTAGCTTAGAACTACTTAATCTTACATTTTTAAGCCTGACGAAGCCTGCGTTGCGGATATAAAAGTTTGGTCTCTGAATAAAGTAAGTAATTATAACTTTAAGTAACTTCTCATCTTCCTTAAAACCCTGTTCATAATTACCTCCGTCGAAATGACACAATTCTCATTCCGCCGCCGTACCGTAAACACGGGCCAAGTCTAACGTCTCACGGCGGATATTGCCGCGCGTGACTCGAGGTTATTGCGACTTGGACGGTTTCACTGTGGCAGATCGCCTCGGCTGCACGGGCCAATTCGAGTTTTAGTTATGTGATCTGATTCCGATACGATGTTGAACTGTCAGTGTCAAAAGTCTTATTATGTTTATATATAATATTTGACTTGTCGGTTACATTTCTCTTTATAAGTTATGTATCACCTGCACCAACATTTGTCTCTGTTTGACCCAATAGTTGACTGGTAGAGAATGCCTTTAGACATTAAGTCCGCCATTTGTAAATTTTTCCTGTGTTTGTGCAATAAAGTTTAATTAATAAATATACTTAAATGATGTTTTTGGTTGAAAAAATAGAGGAAGAATATTATACAATTTATTCTAACTTCGTTATAAATGTAAAGTTAGGTACTGTAAACGTTTATTTCCAGATTCACATACATACTCGTATACAATTATACATCCGTAATCACCAAAAGCACTAATTAAAGCACTAATTACTACTAATCACTTAGGCACAGCCGATCCATTACGCTGGACATTGACATATTAATGTGAACCCTCGAGCAAAGTCGCGCGAGTATTGGGCAGTAGTGGCGGTTACATCCTTATGTAATGCGACGGAGCCGTGAACTCAGTTATTACACATTACTCGGAAACTATGTCGGAAACAAATCAAATTTCATGTGAATATTATGATTTGTGTTATTTCGAATCGAGGAGGTTGACACTTGACTCTGATATCGCCTGCCTGCTGGGCCTCCCCCCACTTTTCCAGTCTTCCCAATCCTGTGCAGTCTCTGGCCATTCCTTTAAAAAGGAGTCTAACTCGTCTTGCCGTTGCCGACGTGGTCTGCCAAATCCTCGTTTTGAGATGGGCCACTCTGGGTGAACTTGGCCCACAGCTCACCCGGCATTCGGCAGACATGACCAGCCCAGTCCCACTTTAGGGCCTCCCCACATCTAGCGTCTTTCAAGCGTCGGCGTCTGGTCAGCATTATGGAAAATAACGTCGCTGCGCAGTTGCGTCGACGTTGCGTCGAACAGCGGCCATAGAGTTGTGCGCTCGAAAGCCGCTAGATGTGGGGGGGCCCTTAGTTTGGCCGCTTTCCGAGCTACGTCGACTATTTACTTTTATTGTTCTGGAGCACAGCGTGGTGTTACGGGCACGATCCATTAATGTCACACCTAATATGCTGCGCTCCATAGCTCGCTGACAAACCCCTAGTTTGCACCTCTGACACGCCGTCGAAGACCAAGTTGAATAATTTAATAATGTAAACAAATATGAAATAATTTGTAAGCATAAATTTTACGTATAACCTAAAAGCTTAAATTGGCATAAAGCGGGTATTTCTTAAAATAGATATAATAGTTACTGTTATATAACACAACTCAATGTTACACCCCACATACATCCCACGCAATAATCTGACATTTAAATTTCTCCTATGACCTATACCTGGATTATATCTATATTTGTACGGTAAAACAACATAAGCTTTTAATTTTCAATACGTGGGTTAGACAACAATGGAAGTATTCCTAGAAATTATTTTATAAAGTGCAAGATTACGAAGTATTAAAGATTTAAATTGGTTTGTTTACATTATTTGCCATTCCTATTTTGAACTCCATTTTATGTAAATTACGACTTATTTTTTAAATTATGAGCAATATCTAAGTTATTAATGTTTCTTTCTTTTGATTGCAAAAGTTTTAATATAATATTACTCTTTCTAATTTTCTATAGAAGCTTATTACAATAAAATTGCTTAGTTATAACTTGTGTTTTCTAATTCTAATCCGAAACTGTTTCTATATTACTGACTCTTTTTTACTGATGTTAAGTTACCATTTGTCGGATTAATTTATGTTATACCGGGTGTGGCCTGTAATATGAGCAAAAAATTTAACTGTAGGGTGTACTCCTCATACTGATCAACATTTATTTTGTTCAGTGACTTTTAAAAATAACTTGTGGATTGATTTTTTATTATTATACACTTTAAAGTTTATTCTAAGACGCAATGTATTGCGAATTTTGTTATGTTTAAGGCGTGACAAGCAACGTCAATCACAATGATATGGCATGGCGATGGCGTCCATTGAAGATAATATTTATTTTGTATGAAAAATAGGGAGTCTAAATACTTCATAATTTTTAAAAGTTGTTGAACAAAGGTGTCACCGTTTGAGGATTATTTGCTCGTGTTACAGGCCACTATAAACAGGCCAGTATAATATTATCATAAGAATTTAAATGCTATTTAATATCGTATATAATATTTCCCTACTATTTAAAACAGTTGAAAAAGGTGAAACATATTTTATTTTTACACATGTAATCTTTACCCTTTTTCTGCGAATAAATTATGTTTGTTTGTTTCTTTATATTCTTTTTTTAATTAGCCTATTGTAGTGTCCCACTGCTGGGCCAAGCCCTCTCCCCTTGATTTCCACAACTCCCACTGTAGTGCCTTCTCTGGCCAGCCACTGATGAAGGTTTTATATTCTAATGAAATATTAAAACACCGTTTCAACAGGCATTAACAGTTAACACCCGAGTTTTTAATGAAAGAGGGATTAGCATTTTTGTCTCCGTGGCGCCGCTAGGATTAATCTTTCGACTAAAACTCCGGGTGACTCTTTAAATCCGTTGTTCGGGTATAATTTAATCGGTAACACCAAAGAAAATTTAAATTAGAGGAATATTGTCAAAGTAAATTATGTAGTCAGTACATTTACTACACAAACGATTAACACTTTTAGAACGCCATTTGATGATGTATGGTGCCAACTATTCGAGCGATGGCGCCATACCTTTAGCGTACTCTCGACTAGGGGGCCGATTTTTGAATTTCGATCGTTCGATTTCGTCACTCGAAAATCGGTGGAAAACGGCGAAATGATAATTTTTGAAATTCAAGCGATAGAAATTGGGAATCTAGTGGTATTGACCACTCGTTTTCAATTCTATGAGTAGAATTTAAATGCCTAGTAGTGGAGATATTATTGAATGAAATACACGAAATCGAGCGGTCGAATTTCAAAAATCGGCCCCTAGATGGCGATACTTTTTGACATGTAACAAATTCAACTCATAAGTGAAAAAATAAGGATCAAAGTCAAATGGCGTTCTAAAAATGTTAATCATTTGTGTCGGAAGATGGCAGTAAATGTACTGACTACTGACTACATAATTTACTTTGACAATATTCCTCTATTTCAAATTCTCTTTGTTAACACTGATGAATGAACCTCAGCAGTGTTTGATTAACCGGCTTACGTCAAAAAAGCGATTAACGTCAACAAAGATTTTAAAGAATTCCGAAAAAGAAAGTTATATTCAAGTCGAATTTATGTCACTGCAATTTTTATCTTTAGAAAGGTTAAAACTTTCGGGGATAGAATACAAAATTTTATTATTGATTTAGTTGTAAAGGAGCCCACTGATTAACAGTCCACCTGGCGGTATCGGTCTGTCAGTTAGAACAAAATTTTGACAGTTCCGAACAACTGACAGGCCGATACCGTCCGGCGGACTGTTAATCAGTGGGCCCCTTAATTGGCCTGCATAATTTAGTATTATATTACTTTATTTTAGTAAATTAGGGGGAGTCCGGGAGACTTGATCAGGTGGGAGACTTTTGACCTGTATTAAAAAAAAACAATAGTTGTATATTTAAGGTGGTTCGCTTTTCATACAAAATTCAATCAAAGCTCATTAAGTAACTACACACTATTAGTACACAAATATTTCCGCATTTATCTTCTTTCGAATATTTGTTTGCGCGAAATTAACAGGAAAACAATGTTTCATACAGAAATCATGCAAAAATCATAGTTAACTTTTCATTAATTTTACGTATGTGTGTGTCACAAATGTCGTGTACAGATACATTTGCGACGTTGCCATACCATTTCCGACGTTGCCGGGCTGACCACGGCTCGAATTTGGAGTGCCGTCATGTTTAGTGCAATTTTGTTGACACTGATATTTGACAGGTAGTTAATTGACCTAAGCGAGAAGTTCGTCAGCTTAGCTAAGAACTATCATGGCGTGTTATGCAAACAGTCGCTTTTTTGCTTGCAAACGGAAGATTCCCGGTTCGATCCCCAGTGATTGTATGCTGGAACATAACTTTTTGTATTTTTGTTACACCTAAATTTCGTATTGTTTTTTTATTTTTATTTAATTTTTATTATCATAAATCGATTATTAAGTATGGGCTACACGTATTCTTTTATTTTTACAAAGATAATTAGAAATTATACTCTACCTAATCTCTCTGATTTTTACAATCAGGACATCCTCACTGCAATAAAAACCGGGCAAGTGCGAGTCGGACTCGCGCACGAAGGGTTCCGTGCCATAATGCAAAAAAAAAACAAAAAAAAGCAAAAAAAAAACGGTCACCCATCCAAGTACTGACCACTCCCGACGTTGCTTAACTTTGGTCAAAAATCACGTTTGTTGTATGGGAGCCCCATTCAAATCTTTATTTTATTCTGTTTTTAGTATTTGTTGTTATAGCGGGAACAGAAATACATCATCTGTGAAAATTTCAACTGTCTAGCTATTACGGTTCGTGAGATACAGCCTGGTGACAGACGGACGGACGGACGGACGGACGGACAGCGAAGTCTTAGTAATAGGGTCCCGTTTTACCCTTTGGGTCCGGAACCCTAAAAAGAAGTGTATAAAATTTCCTGTGGTTAAAAATAATGGATTTTGTCTATGAATGAAAAACACAATTATTACTATAGTTTGTTTTTTTTTAGCATTAGAAATAAGGTAAACAATCTTGACGTGTCTTTTAATTGAAAAACACATTTTAAAAATAAGTTACGGCAAATATGTAACTATTATAAATCTAATACGATCATTTATATTCTTCTGCTTTCATAAGTAATCGTTTTTGATTTTTAAAAAACCTGATAACACTGAGTATGTGGGGGAAGCGCTGCTGGCCTAGCGGAAAGCAATTCGGAGGTCGCGGGTTCTAACCCCGGCTCGTACCAATGATTTTTCGAACTTTTGTACGAAATAGCATTTGATACCTATTTATATACCGATACCTATTTTTCGGTGAAAGAAAACAATGTGAGGAAACCGGACTAATCCAAATAAGTTTACTCTCTGGGTTGGAAGGTCAGGGCAGTTGCTTTCGTAAAAACTAGTGCGCATGCCAATTCTGGGATTAGTTGCCAAGCGGAGATTGAATATCTGGGAGACCGACCAAAGCTTACAAAACATAAAAACTCAAAAATGCGCATTTTCTCATAGACCTAGCTAAGAGATCAAACCCCTTATAGCAAATTTCATCGCAATCGTTAGAGCCGTTTCTGATACCATCCAAATATATAAATAAATAATTATATATCTAATAATTGCTCGTTTAAAGGTAAGATAACACAAAGGAGAAACAAAAAGAAATTACCTACTCGCACCAGTCTTGAACCCCAATCCTCTTGCACGTATTTCCACGAACATACCGTTACGCTATTGCAACATACTTACGTTGTGTGAAATTGTCTACTACAAGGATCACGGAAACACTGTTTGCATGTGTGAGTAATAGTAGGAAAAAGCGTGACAGCAACACTCCGTCGAATTAAAAAGGTGGTTTTTGCACAATGAAGTATTCAATGTTTATTTTAATAGTTCAATATTTACTTAAAGAGTGCGCGAAACATACTTTTAAGTATACAAATACCAAGACCATTTCACAAAAAAATAAAATCTGAAATTTTGCAAAAGTGATGCCATCTAGCGAGAGTTAAGTTTTGAGTAACCTAGGCGAACCACCTTAAAACCAAAACTTCTTGACTCCATACAAATAATTAAATATATGTAATGCCGGGGCTTTAGTTAAGATTTAAAAATATCAATTTAGCAAATCATCACCGTTAATGTGACGTTTGATAAGCTTGTTTAATTTGGTCAAAATAAATTTCTGGCAGATACTGCTTTGAACAAACAGCAACACACTTAACTGTTCACTGGTGAACCTTATGCCTTATGTAATAAGGTTTAAGAAAGGTCAGTCAACAGTGTGGGCGATAGAACTACATAAATGTGAAATACCCCAAGGCTCTGTCTAAAAGCTCCTTGTTTTAACCGAAATCAGCAACTGTCCGTTCTGTCTTTCATAATAGCCGTAACAGGCTTTGGAAAACCCATTTAATTTTATACTTTATTCTCTAGCAATAAAATTCAAATTGAACTGATTTTCCAATGGCTCTTATGAGTTGAGGGGCAGAATTCGGTGACATTTAAAATTAAATGGAGAACCGAATTTCAAAGTACTTACTGTCAACTGTGAGTGCGGTTGTACCATCGCCCACACTGTTAACTGTCCATCGGTGGACCTTATGCCTTTTGTAATAAGGTCCATCGATATAAACTTATATAGAAGTGTTGCTGTTTGTACAGATTTTGTTGTGATCTTTAGTGAACCGCAGAATAAATTCGAGAAGTTTCACAATAATATAGCAGTCGGAGATAAATACTGTATGCAAAGGGTGGGTTTGTTATCTATGACCAAACTCTGAGGGGTTAATAAGTAGGTCATGCTGGACAACTTTTAGTATGGGGCCAATCCCGAAATCTCGAAAAAAAAACTGATGTCTTATGTAGTTCCGATTTTTAAATAACTTGATGTTTTGATATAAAAATGAAAGATTTCATATATTATTATCTAATACCTTTAAACGAGAAATTCCTGATTATTTCTTATTATATATATTTCGGGGATCTCGGAAACGGCTCTAACGATTTCGGGGTTTTCAGGGGCGATAAATCGATCTCCCAGATATTGTACTATAATAATAATATCTTACATTACATACACTTTAATGGCAGTAGAAAGTAGCCTAACGTAAACACATCAGCATCCCTAGGGGCTTAATTCGCATTCCATTTAGGAGTGAAACTTTATGGTTACTTCACGACCCGGCCTCTAGGGGGCAGTCAGGTTCGTATGCATAATCGTTTGCAGAGTGAGGTTCTTTTTATGCAAATTCTTTTGTTTTGAAAGTGAACAAAATAAAAATTCAACTGCGTTTCAATTGAAAATGTTTCAAGGTGACATTCGAATGACTGCTGCATTACTGTTGCGTCATTATTAGACATCGTAACTTTTACAGCATTTTTGGTGCAGCGGAGTGGTGTTAACGGAATCGGTATAAACAATTTCAACCTTAATGATTAATTAGCATTAATTACGTTAATATTAACCTTAATTTACCATTTCAGTTGGAATTATCTATACCAATTCCGTTAACACCACTCCGCTGCACCAAAAATGCTGTAAAAGTTACGATGTCTGGTCATTAGTTCATTACTGTGGTTCATGCCGCCAATCGTGCAATCTGTCAACTTCCATGATAGCTGTCATCCTTTTGATGTAATTTCTTTTGTTTTGATCGTTTGAAACAGAAAAAACCGAACAAGTGCGAGTCGGACTCGCCCACCGAGGATTCCGTACTTTTTAAGTATTAGTACAACAACTGGCAAATGGCGCACAGAGTCGTCACGGCTGAGAAACTCAGGTGGGCCATAGACAGCTTCCATCCCTTCAAGGCGGCTGGTCCGGATGGGATCTTCCCCGCTCTCCTACAGTGGGGTCTAGGACTCATCCAGGAAACCCTGACCGACATCATGGCAGCCTGCCTAGCCTGGGGGTACGTGCCCAGGAGATGGAGAGATGTGAATGTGGTATTCATACCTAAACCAGGTAAGAACGACTACACAGCTGCCAAATCCTTTAGGCCCATCAGTCTCACATCATTCCTGCTGAAAACTTTGGAAAAACTGTGCGACAGGGACCTGAGGGACCGGGCGCTAAAGAACATACCGATGCACAACAACCAGCACGCGTACAGCTCAGGTAAATCTACGGAGTCGGCTCTTCACATGGCTGTAAGCCGCATTGAGAGAGCCATCCACGGCAAAGAAATGTGCCTCGGCACTTTCATTGACATAGAGGGCGCTTTTGACAAGACTCACTTTTCCAGTATAGGGAACGCCTTGGAAAGCCACGGCGCTGAACCTGGACTAATAAAGTGGATCATGAACATGCTAAATCAAAGGACAATAAGGTATGTAGGTGAACCGCAGGCCGTAGCGGCGGTGCGAGGATGCCCTCAAGGGGGAGTTCTCTCACCTCTGTTGTGGAACCTAGTAGTCAACAACCTCATAACCAAACTGAACGAGGAACACTTCTACACAATAGGCTACGCTGATGATCTGGCAATATTAATATCAGGTAAATTTGCCAGTACAGTATGCGACCTCACCCAGGCAGCTCTTCGGATCGTAGAACGCTGGTGTAGAGATTTTGACCTATCAGTTAACCCCACCAAAACAGAAATGGTAATGTTCACCAATAAAAGGGCACTTGGCAACTTTACCAGACCAACACTCTTCCAGACTGAGCTACAGCTGACCGACGAAGTTAAGTACTTAGGGCTAACGCTCGACAGTAAACTCAACTGGAACAATCACATCAACAAACGCATAGACAAGGCGGGAGTAGTCTTCTGGCAGTGCAGAAGGATGATTGGTAAGAGGTGGGGACTCAACCCGAAAATTACCCTTTGGCTCTATAAGACTATAATCCGCCCCCTACTCTGCTACGGTACTCTAGTTTGGTGGCCAAGAACAAACCTAGGCAACGTACGAGACAAGCTACAAAGACTCCAGAGGCTCGCATGCGCGGCCACCACTGGCTGCACGAGGTCCACTCCGACTGCAGCCATGGAGGTCATGCTAAACCTTTCACCGCTGCACCTACACATACAACAAGAGGCCAGTCTCTCAGCGGTAAGGTTACGAACCCTCAATATATGGTCTAACACCACAGGAGCTCTTCACACAGCATGCCTGGAAAAAGTATACAGCGAATTTCCAGTGCTCATGGCGGGCACGGATCGAATTCACAAACAAGCCATCTTTGACAAAAGGTACAAAATACAATTATTTGAGGACGACAACTACGAAGGACTCAATCCCCGGGAGCTGAGAATCTTCACTGATGGGTCCAAAACAGACAGCGGATCAGGCTCTGGAACCTTTTCAGAAGACCTGAACATGTCAATCACCACTCCGCTAGGAGCCCATAACTCGGTATTCCAGGCTGAGTGCATGGGCATCATTAACGCGGCGGCTGCCATCACTGCAAGGAAGGTAGTAGGATCCTCCATCCGCATACTCTCCGACAGCAGAGCAGTCTTAATGGCCCTAAAAAGCCATATAGTCACATCCAAACTTATACACGAATGCCACGAACGACTAATGGAGGTATGTCAGAACAATAAGATCACCTTACAATGGATCAAAGGACACAGTGGATCCCGAGGTAACGACGCCGCGGACGAGCTCGCCAGACAAGGATCGGGTGCGGGGGCGATAGGCCCGGAACCGATCCTCCCGATACCGTTTAGTAAGGTACGCTCAATGCTGCTGGCACGTACAGGGAAACTACACACAGAACACTGGCTAAACCAAACTGGATGCAGACAGGCCAAGCAGGCCATGCCTAGCATGAACGGTAAGCTCACAAGGGCGCTCCTTCAACTAGGAAAGGTTCGACTGAGTATGGTAACCAGTGTCATAACAGGTCATGGACTTTTTAACAAACATCTTTTTATAACAGGTGTCACAGACAGTCCCCTATGCCGTGGATGCATGGAGGAAGAAGAAACAGCCTCTCACGTGGTGTTGGAATGCAGCGGATTGGCCCCATACAGGGCAAAACATCTCGGATCCCCGAGTGACCTCCCCGAGGTCCTACTCAACATCAAAGGTTTGATAGGATTCCTCGAGGAGCTGGGCTGGCAAGACTAGCCCACCCCCTATCACGCAAAATAGGCGCAAGACGTCGAGTTGCGGAAAATCGCCCGAGCTACAATACAATACAATACAAGTATTAGTATACAGAAACAGAAATACATCATCTATGAAATTTTCAACTAGCTATCACGGTTTATGAGATACCGCCTGGTGATAGACTGTTGTCTCATAAAACCTGTTTTCACATACACTAATCTTACTTACGTTAGTAAAACTCAGCGCCATTGTCGCCATATTCATAGTACGTTTATATTTACATTCTTTCTTTACAAAAATAACCAAGTCTATTCAATACGTTATCACTTGCTACTATGATGCTCCCTCTCATTTTGCACAATCTCTTTGTTTTCAAAATACTTTTATCTTCATCTTATACCATGTTTATCGCAATAAAGTCTTTCATTCATTCATTCATTCATTCATTCATTCGGCCTTTGTAGCGCACCTTTGAATTTAGAGTTCAAAAATTGAAGCAGGAAAATGTTTCGACAGTGACGCCGCGTTTTATATTTGTTATTTGGTCAATATCGATTACGTACATTTAACAAATGTTGTTTTGAATGAAATTTGAATGTAGGAAAAGAAATTATTTTAAGAAAAGTTATTTTTTGCTCGCACACTTTATTTAGGTATATTCGATGTTTTTTTTTATCCGTACACTATAAGGGCCACGTACACCATTCACTAACCCGGGGTTAATTTTGATACTAGCAACCAAATTTCATACCATGTTTAATGCAAATACATAAAATCTAAATCCAATAACATGTAAAATTTAGTTTATTAGTATCGTTTTTTTATTACTTTTAATGTAGGCACTTTTCTCTCTGCACCAGTGGTTGATTGGTAGAGAATGCCATTTTGCGTTTTAAGTCCGCTTTTGCACATTGATGTAAATATTTTGTGCAATACAGTTTATATGATAAATAATTACTTAACTTTATTTAAAAACACCGTATACATGGTGTGTCTGACCATGGGGCTGTAAATCCAGGGCTTGATTTTACTCGTTAAACTGAGCTAGTTTTACTATGGGACCAACGACCAACCCTAAAATCGGGGATAAATTTTTGGCTTTTCCATAGAAAACGTCGACATTTGATCAGCCAAAATGTATGAAAAAATAAAAGAAAGTTTCGGGATTTCGGGGTTGGTGCCATAATAAAAGTAGCTCAGTTAAGCGAGTAGAATCGAGCCCTGGATTTAAAGCCCCAAGGTCAGACACACCCTGTATTGTATTGTCCAAGTAACTACTGAAACCCAAAGGACATTCTAGAAGCCTCTACATTACTCTTTAAAGTTCCCGTCACCTAGGAATACACGCTACGTACATTACAATGAAATACCTACTTGCTCCAGTACTAAGTTTTCATAATGAGGGTATTGAGGGTCCAGTCTACTCCAGTTTCAGTAGTAATATTACCCTTTAGGTAATACAAGTATTTATTGACGAAGTGTATATGTTTTGTGTACAGAGTTACACATTCAGAAAATAACGGCTTGATTCGGGAAATTAATTAGACACTCACTAAGATATGAAATAGTAAAGATATATGTTGTTCCACTGAAAAAGGTGCTGGCGCCGCGATTCAGGAAATGAATTAGAGATTCACTAGATATGAAATAGTAAAGTTATGTGACATTCCACGACAAAAGGTATCTTATGGCGGACAGCGCTTACGTCGCATAGCGCCGCTATAATATTGGAGCGGCGTTAACAATAGCGTAAGCGCCAACCGCTATAAGGTACCTTTTTCCATGGGACGTCACATATCTTTACTATATCATATCTAGTGAATCTCTAATTCATTTCCTGAATCGCGGCGCCAGCACCTTTTTCAGTGGAACAACATATATCTTTACTATTTCATATCTTAGTGAGTGTCTAATTAATTTCCCGAATCAAGCCGTTATTTTCTGAATGTGTAACTCTGTACACAAAACATATACACTTCGTCAATAAATACTTGTATTACCTAAAGGGTAATATTACTACTGAAACTGGAGTAGACTGGACCCTCAATACCCTCATTATTAAAACTTAGTACTGGAGCAAGTAGGTATTTCATTGTAATGTACGTAGCGTGTATTCCTAGGTGACGGGAACTTTAAAGAGTAATGTAGAGGCTTCTAGAATGTCCTTTGGGTTTCAGTAGTTACTTGGACAATACAATACAGGGTGTGTCTGACCTTGGGGCTTTAAATCCAGGGCTCGATTCTACTCGCTTAACTGAGCTACTTTTATTATGGCACCAACCCCGAAATCCCGAAACTTTCTTTTATTTTTTCATACATTTTGGCTGATCAAATGTCGACGTTTTCTATGGAAAAGCCAAAAATTTATCCCCGATTTTAGGGTTGGTCGTTGGTCCCATAGTAAAACTAGCTCAGTTTAACGAGTAAAATCAAGCCCTGGATTTACAGCCCCATGGTCAGACACACCATGTATACGGTGTTTTTAAATAAAGTTAAGTAATTATTTATCATATAAACTGTATTGCACAAAATATTTACATCAATGTGCAAAAGCGGACTTAAAACGCAAAATGGCATTCTCTACCAATCAACCACTGGTGCAGAGAGAAAAGTGCCTACATTAAAAGTAATAAAAAAACGATACTAATAAACTAAATTTTACATGTTATTGGATTTAGATTTTATGTATTTGCATTAAACATGGTATGAAATTTGGTTGCTAGTATCAAAATTAACCCCGGGTTAGTGAATGGTGTACGTGGCCCTTATAGTGTACGGATAAAAAAAAACATCGAATATACCTAAATAAAGTGTGCGAGCAAAAAATAACTTTTCTTAAAATAATTTCTTTTCCTACATTCAAATTTCATTCAAAACAACATTTGTTAAATGTACGTAATCGATATTGACCAAATAACAAATATAAAACGCGGCGTCACTGTCGAAACATTTTCCTGCTTCAATTTTTGAACTCTAAATTCAAAGGTGCGCTACAAAGGCCGAATGAATGAATGAATGAATGAATGAAAGACTTTATTGCGATAAACATGGTATAAGATGAAGATAAAAGTATTTTGAAAACAAAGAGATTGTGCAAAATGAGAGGGAGCATCATAGTAGCAAGTGATAACGTATTGAATAGACTTGGTTATTTTTGTAAAGAAAGAATGTAAATATAAACGTACTATGAATATGGCGACAATGGCGCTGAGTTTTACTAACGTAAGTAAGATTAGTGTATGTGAAAACAGGTTTTATGAGACAACAGTCTATCACCAGGCGGTATCTCATAAACCGTGATAGCTAGTTGAAAATTTCATAGATGATGTATTTCTGTTTCTGTATACTAATACTTGTATTGTATTGTATTGTAGCTCGGGCGATTTTCCGCAACTCGACGTCTTGCGCCTATTTTGCGTGATAGGGGGTGGGCTAGTCTTGCCAGCCCAGCTCCTCGAGGAATCCTATCAAACCTTTGATGTTGAGTAGGACCTCGGGGAGGTCACTCGGGGATCCGAGATGTTTTGCCCTGTATGGGGCCAATCCGCTGCATTCCAACACCACGTGAGAGGCTGTTTCTTCTTCCTCCATGCATCCACGGCATAGGGGACTGTCTGTGACACCTGTTATAAAAAGATGTTTGTTAAAAAGTCCATGACCTGTTATGACACTGGTTACCATACTCAGTCGAACCTTTCCTAGTTGAAGGAGCGCCCTTGTGAGCTTACCGTTCATGCTAGGCATGGCCTGCTTGGCCTGTCTGCATCCAGTTTGGTTTAGCCAGTGTTCTGTGTGTAGTTTCCCTGTACGTGCCAGCAGCATTGAGCGTACCTTACTAAACGGTATCGGGAGGATCGGTTCCGGGCCTATCGCCCCCGCACCCGATCCTTGTCTGGCGAGCTCGTCCGCGGCGTCGTTACCTCGGGATCCACTGTGTCCTTTGATCCATTGTAAGGTGATCTTATTGTTCTGACATACCTCCATTAGTCGTTCGTGGCATTCGTGTATAAGTTTGGATGTGACTATATGGCTTTTTAGGGCCATTAAGACTGCTCTGCTGTCGGAGAGTATGCGGATGGAGGATCCTACTACCTTCCTTGCAGTGATGGCAGCCGCCGCGTTAATGATGCCCATGCACTCAGCCTGGAATACCGAGTTATGGGCTCCTAGCGGAGTGGTGATTGACATGTTCAGGTCTTCTGAAAAGGTTCCAGAGCCTGATCCGCTGTCTGTTTTGGACCCATCAGTGAAGATTCTCAGCTCCCGGGGATTGAGTCCTTCGTAGTTGTCGTCCTCAAATAATTGTATTTTGTACCTTTTGTCAAAGATGGCTTGTTTGTGAATTCGATCCGTGCCCGCCATGAGCACTGGAAATTCGCTGTATACTTTTTCCAGGCATGCTGTGTGAAGAGCTCCTGTGGTGTTAGACCATATATTGAGGGTTCGTAACCTTACCGCTGAGAGACTGGCCTCTTGTTGTATGTGTAGGTGCAGCGGTGAAAGGTTTAGCATGACCTCCATGGCTGCAGTCGGAGTGGACCTCGTGCAGCCAGTGGAGGCCGCGCATGCGAGCCTCTGGAGTCTTTGTAGCTTGTCTCGTACGTTGCCTAGGTTTGTTCTTGGCCACCAAACTAGAGCACCGTAGCAGAGTAGGGGGCGGATTATAGTCTTATAGAGCCAAAGGGTAATTTTCGGGTTGAGTCCCCACCTCTTACCAATCATCCTTCTGCACTGCCAGAAGACTACTCCCGCCTTGTCTATGCGTTTGTTGATGTGATTGTTCCAGTTGAGTTTACTGTCGAGCGTTAGCCCTAAGTACTTAACTTCGTCGGTCAGCTGTAGCTCAGTCTGGAAGAGTGTTGGTCTGGTAAAGTTGCCAAGTGCCCTTTTATTGGTGAACATTACCATTTCTGTTTTGGTGGGGTTAACTGATAGGTCAAAATCTCTACACCAGCGTTCTACGATCCGAAGAGCTGCCTGGGTGAGGTCGCATACTGTACTGGCAAATTTACCTGATATTAATATTGCCAGATCATCAGCGTAGCCTATTGTGTAGAAGTGTTCCTCGTTCAGTTTGGTTATGAGGTTGTTGACTACTAGGTTCCACAACAGAGGTGAGAGAACTCCCCCTTGAGGGCATCCTCGCACCGCCGCTACGGCCTGCGGTTCACCTACATACCTTATTGTCCTTTGATTTAGCATGTTCATGATCCACTTTATTAGTCCAGGTTCAGCGCCGTGGCTTTCCAAGGCGTTCCCTATACTGGAAAAGTGAGTCTTGTCAAAAGCGCCCTCTATGTCAATGAAAGTGCCGAGGCACATTTCTTTGCCGTGGATGGCTCTCTCAATGCGGCTTACAACCATGTGAAGAGCCGACTCCGTAGATTTACCTGAGCTGTACGCGTGCTGGTTGTTGTGCATCGATATGTTCTTTAGCGCCCGGTCCCTCAGGTCCCTGTCGCACAGTTTTTCCAAAGTTTTCAGCAGGAATGATGTGAGACTGATGGGCCTAAAGGATTTGGCAGCTGTGTAGTCGTTCTTACCTGGTTTAGGTATGAATACCACATTCACATCTCTCCATCTCCTGGGCACGTACCCCCAGGCTAGGCAGGCTGCCATGATGTCGGTCAGGGTTTCCTGGATGAGTCCTAGACCCCACTGTAGGAGAGCGGGGAAGATCCCATCCGGACCAGCCGCCTTGAAGGGATGGAAGCTGTCTATGGCCCACCTGAGTTTCTCAGCCGTGACGACTCTGTGCGCCATTTGCCAGTTGTTGTACTAATACTTAAAAAGTACGGAATCCTCGGTGGGCGAGTCCGACTCGCACTTGTTCGGTTTTTTCTGTTTCAAACGATCAAAACAAAAGAAATTACATCAAAAGGATGACAGCTATCATGGAAGTTGACAGATTGCACGATTGGCGGCATGAACCACAGTAATGAACTAATGACCAGACATCGTAACTTTTACAGCATTTTTGGTGCAGCGGAGTGGTGTTAACGGAATTGGTATAGATAATTCCAACTGAAATGGTAAATTAAGGTTAATATTAACGTAATTAATGCTAATTAATCATTAAGGTTGAAATTGTTTATACCGATTCCGTTAACACCACTCCGCTGCACCAAAAATGCTGTAAAAGTTACGATGTCTAATAATGACGCAACAGTAAAGCAGCAGTCATTCGAATGTCACCTTGAAACATTTTCAATTGGAACGCAGTTGAATTTTTATTTTGTTCACTTTCAAAACAAAAGAATTTGCATAAAAAGAACCTCACTCTGCAAACGATTATGCATACGAACCTGACTGCCCCCTAGAGGCCGGGTCGTGAAGTAACCATAAAGTTTCACTCCTAAATGGAATGCGAATTAAGCCCCTAGGGATGCTGATGTGTTTACGTTAGGCTACTTTCTACTGCCATTAAAGTGTATGTAATGTAAGATATTATTATTATAGTACAATATCTGGGAGATCGATTTATCGCCCCTGAAAACCCCGAAATCGTTAGAGCCGTTTCCGAGATCCCCGAAATATATATAATAAGAAATAATCAGGAATTTCTCGTTTAAAGGTATTAGATATATGAAATCTTTAATTTTTATATCAAAACATCAAGTTATTTAAAAATCGGAACTACATAAGACATCAGTTTTTTTTTTCGAGATTTCGGGATTGGCCCCATACTAAAAGTTGTCCAGCATGACCTACTTATTAACCCCTCAGAGTTTGGTCATAGATAACAAACCCACCCTTTGCATACAGTATTTATCTCCGACTGCTATATTATTGTGAAACTTCTCGAATTTATTCTGCGGTTCACTAAAGATCACAACAAAATCTGTACAAACAGCCGGGGTTAATTTTGATACTAGCAACCAAATTTCATACCATGTTTAATGCAAATACATAAAATCTAAATCCAATAACATGTAAAATTTAGTTTATTAGTATCGTTTTTTTATTACTTTTAATGTAGGCACTTTTCTCTCTGCACCAGTGGTTGATTGGTAGAGAATGCCATTTTGCGTTTTAAGTCCGCTTTTGCACATTGATGTAAATATTTTGTGCAATACAGTTTATATGATAAATAATTACTTAACTTTATTTAAAAACACCGTATACATGGTGTGTCTGACCATGGGGCTGTAAATCCAGGGCTTGATTTTACTCGTTAAACTGAGCTAGTTTTACTATGGGACCAACGACCAACCCTAAAATCGGGGATAAATTTTTGGCTTTTCCATAGAAAACGTCGACATTTGATCAGCCAAAATGTATGAAAAAATAAAAGAAAGTTTCGGGATTTCGGGGTTGGTGCCATAATAAAAGTAGCTCAGTTAAGCGAGTAGAATCGAGCCCTGGATTTAAAGCCCCAAGGTCAGACACACCCTGTATTGTATTGTCCAAGTAACTACTGAAACCCAAAGGACATTCTAGAAGCCTCTACATTACTCTTTAAAGTTCCCGTCACCTAGGAATACACGCTACGTACATTACAATGAAATACCTACTTGCTCCAGTACTAAGTTTTCATAATGAGGGTATTGAGGGTCCAGTCTACTCCAGTTTCAGTAGTAATATTACCCTTTAGGTAATACAAGTATTTATTGACGAAGTGTATATGTTTTGTGTACAGAGTTACACATTCAGAAAATAACGGCTTGATTCGGGAAATTAATTAGACACTCACTAAGATATGAAATAGTAAAGATATATGTTGTTCCACTGAAAAAGGTGCTGGCGCCGCGATTCAGGAAATGAATTAGAGATTCACTAGATATGAAATAGTAAAGTTATGTGACATTCCACGACAAAAGGTATCTTATGGCGGACAGCGCTTACGTCGCATAGCGCCGCTATAATATTGGAGCGGCGTTAACAATAGCGTAAGCGCCAACCGCTATAAGGTACCTTTTTCCATGGGACGTCACATATCTTTACTATATCGTGTCTAGTTAATCTCTAATTCATTTTCCGAATCGCGCCGTAAGTCTCATCATTTTATTATTACAAGCTTTTATTTCACTTGCCCTGTTAGTATGTTAGTTAACAAACTACACTAACAAAGTGTCGGTCAAATTCTTCCAAATACTTCTCGATTGAGATGAAATTTTTCATACCTATATAATTATGTAAATCGGATGACAATGCAATCATTATGATGAGATGGAGCTGATCTGATGATGAAGACAGGTGGCCATGGGAACTCTGTGATAAATCAACGCAAGCTAATTGTATTTGGGGTTGTTAGAATTATCTCAATGAGTATTAGTTGCTTGTAGAAAGAAAAGTACAGTCAGCGTTAAAAGCTTGTACCAATTTTTTTGCCAAAAGCTTATCACTACTATAGCTCGTTGCGGTCTGTCAAAATTGACAGACTTTATATTTTCTGAATTAAAGTGACATTCCATTTCCAACTGCAGCTGCAATACTGTTCATTTTACTATGGAAATTGACAATGACAGCGACGCGTTTCCATAGTAAAATGAACAGTATTGCAGCTGCAGTTGGAAATGGAATGTCACTCTAAAACTCCATCGTAGCCATCGAATCAACGCAAATCCGCCCTCAACACCCGAACGCTCAACAATGTGTCTCGACGTTAAGCCCCCTTTTCAAGACGAAGCCTTTGTTGGTCAATTCTACCTGTGAGCGGTGATAGCGAGGATTTTCAATATTTGTTTCAGTATGTAAAATAGAAATGTCGTGTTACTGTTCGGTGTTAAAATCATTTGTCTAACACCGACCTGGGGGCTGATTTTTGAATTTCGATGGCTAATTTTGTACCTACCTATTGATTTAGTGAGACGTCCGTGAAAACATTACACTGGCGAAAAAAGCGCAGGTAGGTAAGTAGGTTAGGTTCGTTAGGTAGCTTCAGATGCCGAATAGGATGCAGAAATAGGAGCCCCGCAAAGCGGCACACATGTAACTAGTGCGGTGGGACCATGGTAAAAATAAATAAAATTGCAAACTTTGTCTAACTCCGGTTACGTAGGCGACCGAAAGAACTGGTCACTCTACAATCTAAATAGTAGTACGATGCGGCTAAACGTAGGCCGCCTTATTGAAGAACGTATTGCAATGACAATCCGGCTAACCGTCGAACCGCCGCATTTCAAAACTCCCCTGTTTTTGAAAATGGCTAGCCGTAATATAATATAATACGGCGGATTATACGATCTGACTACGACATTTAAATAAACAAGGATTGCTCGTTTAAAGGTATATTTTGCCGATTTCCACAGATTTTTGACAGATCAAATCGAGCTTTCAATATTCAAAAATTGGTCCTCTGACCGAAAGTGGTGCTTTATTGAATAACACAGTCACTTATCTAGGTACCTATACCAGTCTCCGAGCTACCTATAAAGAGCTAATACATCTTCGCGAGCGTACAAACATCCTTAACGTTGTGTCAGTTAAAAATGTATTGGACAAGTTTATGCGCCAGTGATCCATCACTTTATATTAACGTTGGACGGAGAAAATATGGGGACTAAACATCTTATTGTGTGTACATGTAGGTACCTAAGGTTATTTGTTACTACATTTTATGGACCGTTAGTATGGTGGAATGGAAATAATTTACAATAGCCAAACTTAGTGAAATGGATAATACCAAAATTCTAGTATAATAAAATAGGTACTAAACATATGAAAAAAATTAAATATCAGGCTTCGACTCAATGAAATTACTTTTGCTCGATAGAAAAATACTATGACATAGCTCTAAATCACACCAAAAATGTGTAACTATTATGAAAATTGCTTCTACTCATATAATGCGTAATTTTATTTTTGATCGAAATCATCGACTAATACTTTTATTGAGGCCTTTTGCCTCAATATTGCTATTCATATTTTTGGCAACCGTATTATGATCTACAAAAGCGCTGCGATTTTTCAGAAAATCTGATGGCGTTACCGTACCCACGCCACGGCATGTTAATACTACCTAATACGTAGAGTGCTTTTTCCCAAGATGACCGCGCATACATTGTGTTTGTTGAATAAGTTATTGGTCCTTAAGGACTTGTGGCTACCTGAGTGAACAGACATTTTAAAGGATATTTTATTTAAAGGTGGAAGTTTTCACATATAAATAAGTAAAGACAAGGACGCGCGAAATGCCCGTGCAATTGACATCATTATAGGGGCCAACTGATTAACAGTCCGCCGGACGGTATCGGCCTGTCAGTTGTTCGGAAATGTAAAAATTTTGTTCTAACTGACAGGCCGATACCGTCTGGCGGACTGTTAATCAGTGGGCCTCTTTAGGTAATATTTTGATGTCATGAAGTAGAGGAGCACACTGATTACCAGTCCGCCGGACCATATCGGCCTGTCAGTTGTTCGGAGTTGTCAAATTTTTGTTCTAACTGACAGGCCGATAACGTCAGGTGGCCTGTTAGTCAGTGGTCGGCTTAAGTTTTGACCTTCTACTCGTATTTTAACGATACGTTAAAAATACGGTACTTTATTAGATTCGCGTAAAGTGCGAAGTGGGAGACCGATAATGCACACTGTGGCAAAAATGTGAATTTATGTATATCTTAGGCCCACTTGCACCATTCCACTAACCCGGGGTTAACCGGTTAAACCTGGAGTTATCATGGTTACCAGTACAATTTGACACTGGGTTGACGATTAAACCGCTTAACCCCGGGTTAGTGCGATGGTGCAAGTGGCCCTTAGTCGTTTAATTAAGTCACTGTTTCTCTCAAAGTTGCACACAATGACTCAACTTTTGTATTTCACTATTTAATTAAGTAACTGCTTCTCTCGCTAGAGGGCAATATACTAATAATTCAGCGTTCAAGTCCGTCTAGTCGCTCGATGACTACGGCTCGATTCGGGAAATGAATAAGAGACTCACTAGATATGAAATAGTAAAGATATGTGACGTTCCAAGGCTAAAGGTACCTTATGGCGGCTGGCGCCACGATTCGGGAAATGAATTAGAGATTCACTAGATATGAAATAGTAAAGTTATGTGACGTTCCACGGAAAAAGGTACCTTATGGCGTCTGACGATTACGTCGCATAGCACCGCAATAATATTGGAGCGGCGTTAATAATACCGCCATAAGGTACCTTTACGCGTGGGACGTCACATATCTTTACTATATCGTATCTAGTTAATATCTAATTCATTTCCCGAATCGCGCCGTAAATAATTAGCAAAGTAATCTCGGGGTAGTTAGTAGCTAACTGTGAAATTCTAGACTCGGACCTAATTTACATACATATATGGATGGGTTTATGCATGCGGGCTTTATGAAATAATTTTGAGCTTACAAGGAGTTGGAATACAATTGAGAATATTAGTATGATAATGTATTCATTTGTTTATTAGGTAGTTGTTAGCAGTTTCTTCGCGGGTACCTACCTAAATATTTTCTTGAAATACTTAATTATATCGACCGGGATATGGACCGTGATTATCTTTTTGTATTATGGTCCATATCCCGGTGGATATATATCTAGTGAAACAAACCGCGAGTCATAAAAAAATGTTAATTCCTCAAAATGTGGGTAGGCTCTTATTATTTTGCTATGTTACAGAAATTACGCTATTAAGGATATTTAATCTTCAAATATACTTCCAGGTTCCTTTAGATTTTTAGATATATAGTAATCTAAATCTGAAGTATCAGAGCAAGCGCGACGTTAAAGTATTAAACCTTATAAGGTCAATAAGGAAATATCACGCGTTCCCGAGAATCCTACACGTGCCACAAAACGAGAGCGGCGACTGTCTTTTAGCCATTCAAATTATCTCTCACTCCTGAAGGGACTGCGAATATTCGACACCGTCATTATCTGCCTCGCTATCGCTCTTGCCTCGGGCGATAGAGGCAGATAGACGAAAAAACTCAAACAAAGGGGCATAGCTATAAGTCAATCAATATTTATATTATTACCTTTTTTAGATTTTAAGATATCTCTGGACTGGGTGTTCCGGATATTTGGGAAGTGTACGGGGAGCGGCCCCACAAAAAGCGACATCTAAGATGGCTCAATCGCAACATCGGTGTGGGGGTTGAAGGTAGAGATGCGTCATTGGACTTTATTATTATAATAAAATGATGTTTGTTAGTCTGTAAACTATATTACCATATTACTATATTACCAAAGACATAAGATCGTATAAGATGAATAAGGTCTAAGAAAAAAACGTGCCCCGGAAATCAAGAGAAAGTCATTCTCGGATAGATGGCGCACACACCTTTGGCCTATCCTCGGCTAGATGGCGTGACGACACCGTTTCATATTGAACAATTTTGACACATAGATATCAGGGAATGAACATGGGTAAAAATTATATAAAAATAATAAAATCATTTATCCATATATATATACACATTTTTTTTGATAATTGTATACGTGTATTTATTTTGAGTTTTAGTCGTGTGTCGATCGATGGCAGTAATTTTACGGTGACTACAAAATTTACTATGACAGGACCCCTCTATAGTATACTATCAATTCTCTTTGATATTACTAAAGAAGAAGAAGCGCTGGTGGCCTACCGGTAAAGGGGCCCACTGATTACCAGTCCGCCTGCAGTCTCTGGCCTTATCGGGCGACCTGCCGTCCTAGACCAATAACGTCCACAAACATAAGCGATTATTGCCGGCCGGCAATGGTCTGCTGCCACCTCTGCGACTACAGACGAGTCGTCATTTTCCCACCGTACGGCCGCCTGCCGGCAATAGTCTGATATAATTTTGACAGATCCCTACAAATTGACAGTTCGCCGGACGATGTTAGCCTGTCAGTTAACCGCAGCAGGCCACACATTAACAGTTCTATTACAGATTTTGGACTGACGGCTATTCGGACTACGGCTCGTCGATTCCGGTCAGCGTCGACAGATATCTGCCGGACAGTCCGTGGCCTGCAGGCCGATTTACACACACATTATCAGATAGCCGGCCGGTGGCCTGTTGGCCGTCATCTGTTGTCAGTCGAGAGCCTTCAGTTTCGTGTTTTTCAACTAGTTTAATTTTTTCCTCAAAATGGACTGTCGACGTCAAAGATAATGTTTACACTTTTGGACCTTATTCCTTTGTAATAAGGCAAAAAATGTAAACCTATATTTTACTACTACAGTGAAACCTGGTTAATTGGTTACTTGGATAAATGGAAAACCTCAATAGTTGCAACCAAAGCTCTGGTTCTGGTCCTTTGGAACCAAAGGTCCTCTATAATTGAAATTATGAAACTTTTTTTAGTTATTTTATTAGTTACATGAAATTTGATTTTGATGTTTTTCTTATGTTTGCCTCCGTAATTAAACAGATTGCATAAAGTAGTTACCTACTCTATAATTGTAACAGTTCCATTGTTTGGTCCTATTTATTATTTCTACTAGTAAAATAGGATGTACTATAAATATTTATTTATTTCATTATTTTATACTTTATTGCACAAAACAAGTTAAAGGTACAAAAGGTGATTAAGTCCACCTTTAAGTTATTCTTTACCAGTCAATTACTGGCCCAACCAGAAACTATTTTACAAGCTTTTATTACCTAACTGACTTTCAAATCTGAGAAGGACGAAGGTTATCAATAGGGAATATTACGCGAAACTCTGCGTAGGGGGCGCCAGACCGTTACAGAAACGAAATACTACCAGAAAAAGGTGACGAAGTGGATTACTATATCTGGTGATGTACGTAATTTTTTTATTTGATTTCTTGTAGATTATAAAAATCTATTACAAGGTATCAAACAAAAAAATCACTCGTAAACCGCCCAAGTGGACCTAATATTATGTAGAAAAGGTTTTAAAGAGTAGAATGAATAAAACAAAAACATAACATGTGATTAAAACGCTAGGATTCACAATCAGCACACTTTATTTAATTACGTTTATTATTATTTTACAGATACATAGATACCATTACCTAATAGTGACACTTATTCTAGTACTTATAACACAGATTATCTGCTTGAGAGATACTACCCAGAACTTTACTTGGCTAATGCTCGACAACGACTGACGCTCGTCCAGCCGGACAACTGGTTTTTACCTCGTCTCCCCACTGTTTATTGAGTGGGAGGCCGGTAGTTAGTATTACAGTGTTATTATCCTACCCTACTTAAAAAGTAATCTTGTAATAGGGGAGGGTGAGCTCTGGGTAAGTGGTCCAGAACCCCCAAGATCTACCTACTTAAAAATTCAAAAATGCTTACGGCTAACTACGAGCATAGATAGGGTCGTGGTTTCTGCCACTATGGAGTGAGAATAGATATCCAAATATTTAAAGTAGGACGCCAGGATACTATACTCATCAAACGTATGACATATCCAAATGAAAATACAAATTTATTTACTAAATACTTTTATTCACTTTACATCACAATAAGACCTGCTGCGGCCTCGAGACTTAACATTTAAATTACGTACCGTAACTATTACTAATTAAATTTAACTTAAGTACATCTCAGGCATATTTGGGCCTGTAATACACACAAAATCCTACATAGGAATTGCAGGTTTCATATTAATAATAGAATTTACCATGTAGAAAGTTCACGTTAAAAAGAAATTCAGACTTAAATATTGTTTATCCTTTCCAGCAAAGGAACACAGTCACTAATGTAAATATAAGTTTTTAACTCACAGTTTTATCGAATAAACACTTCACCTCGAGTCCAAAAATTAAGTGGAGAAGACGGCTTCCCCTCTAGCATGGTGCGACACCACCCTAGATCTTCCAAAAGCCATAGGGCCAAGAAGATGAAGAAGGCAAGCCAAGGGACAGGCCAAGCCAAGAAGGGACCCTAGAAACAAAGAAAATGTTCTAGGTTTTAGCGAGGTTATGTTATAAAAAAATATATTATATTTTTAATTTAATTGGGACAAAGCGCGATTTAGCTTGCGGACATAATGAGATTAAAAATCCTTACCGGTTTCTAAGCCGAGTCCCTTATATTAGACACCAGACGTGGCGACGTAGGCACACGCGGTGAAACAAAATGATGCCTCATATTTGTAAAGGGATTGCTGGAAAATCACACCAAAACACGACATTAGCTAATTGCAATTGACAATAAACAACTTCGCCTTTCCTTCCGTATATTTAGAAAGTGTGGACAACTCACCAAGTTGGTTTGAAAGAGGTGAAAAGGTTATGCCGCCATTACCGGCGCATAGGAAGCTAGGTTAATCATATTTTGGGCCAAGCTGGAACAAAATATATCCACGATTAAAACATTGAACACCGAATTTAACTGAGTTTTAGGAAATACAATCTTTAAATAAAATACATACCCCATGAATCAATTGCCGACATGATGTACAAATTACGTCTTACATCTTGTCTCGAAAGATAGTAATGATGAAGCGAAATTGGAAATGGCAAAAGCCACAGACAAAGTGGTGAATGGAAAACCTCCCATTCAATGACATCGCAACTGACCGGATCCAATTTACAGAAAACCGAAGTCACCAAAAATAAAAAGAATTACTAATTTCGAAAGCTAAAAATAAGGACATTATTTATAACTACGAATTGCAAAATATAAAAGAACACATACCAAATGTTTATTCATAAATACTCTTTATGTATGACTGATTGCTTGTGCCAAACCACAGACAACAAACCAACTGTCATTGACAGACGTCAATGTTTACTACGACAGAAAACAACACCGATTCAACCCGTTTTACCAAGTTAAAGCTATTTCCACGTAGTATTTCCATGTTACAATATATTTCAATTGTGAAATGTGTAAACTCCAAAGAAAACAAGGTATTTATGTCCCAGCACAATGCAGGAACGAACAATGGATGCGCTAAATGCGACGATTTATAGATGATTGATGACCTACCATTCCGGTAAGTTTTATCCTCTAAATATAGCCAAAAGCGTATATGTGAAGATTAAAAACAACATTACTGGTCTCCGACCTTGACCTATCTACTCTAATACCCGTGTAGAACGTATATCAACCACCAAATTCTTACCAAACAAACATCTACTTTTCTAACCTATAAAGTGCCTATCTATAATAACATTCAGACGTTTATAACACTGGGTGCCTACCCTAAAGTGTTACAGTTCATAGTTCGGTAGGTAGATCGGGGTGATCGTGGGACTGTAACACTTTAGGGTAGCCACCCAGTGTTATAAACGTCTGAATGTTATTATAGATAGATACGTTATAGGTTAGAAAAGTAGATGTTTGTTTGGTAAGAATTTGGTGGTTAATATACGTTCTACACGGGTATTAGAGTAGATAGGTCAAGGTCGGAGACCAGAAATGTTGTTTTTAATCTTCACATATACGCTTTTGGCTATATTTAGAGGATAAAACTTACCGGAATGGTAGGTCATCAATCATCTATAAATCGTCGCATTTAGCGCATCCATTGTTCGTTCCTGCATTGTGCTGGGACATAAATACCTTGTTTTCTTTGGAGTTTACACATTTCACAATTGAAATACATTTGTACATGGTTACACTACATATAAATAGCTTTGACTTGGTAAAACGGGTTGAAACAGTGTTGTTTTCTGTCGCAGTAAACATTGACGTCTGTCAATGTCGGTCGGTTTGTTGTCTGTGGTTTGGCACAAACAATCAGTCATACATAAAGAGTATTTATGAATAAACATTTGGTATGTGTTCTTTTATATTTTGCAATTCGTAGTTATAAATAATGTCCTTATTTTTAGCTTTCGAAATTAGTAATTCTTTTTATTTTTGGTGACTTCGGTTTTCTGTAAATTGGATCCGGTCAGTTGCGATGTCATTGAATGGGAAGTATTCCATTCACCACTTTGTCTGTGGTTTTTGCCATTTGATTTTTCGCTTGATCACTGGGATATTCCGTGACAAGATGTAAGACGTAATTTCGACATCAGGTCGGCAATTAATTCATGGGGTATGTATTTTATTTAAAGATTGTATTTCCTAAAACTCGGTTAAATTCGGTGTTCAATGTTTTAATCGTGGATATATTTTGTTCCAGCTTGGCCCAAAATATGATTAACCTAGCTTCCTATGCGCCGGTAATGGCGGCATAACCTTTTCACCTCTTTTAAACCAACTTGGTGAGTTGTCCCCACTTTCTAAATATACGGAAGGAAAGACGAAGTTGTTTATTGTCAATTGCAATTAGCTAATGTCGTGTTTTGGTGTGATTTTCCAGCAATCCCTTTACAAATATGAGGCATCATTTTGTTTCACCGCGTGTGCCTACGTCGCCACGTCTGGTGTCTAATATAAGGGACTCGGCTTAGAAACCGGTAAGGATTTTTAATCTCATTATGTCCGCAAGCTAAATCGCGCTTTGTCCCAATTAAATTAAAAATATAATATATTTTTTATAACATAACCTCGCTAAAACCTAGAACATTTTCTTTGTTTCTAGGGTCCCTTCTTGGCTTGGCCTGTCCCTTGGCTTGCCTTCTTCATCTTCTTGGCCCTATGGCTTTTGGAAGATCTAGGGTGGTGTCGCACCATGCTAGTTGAGAAGCCGTCTTCTCCACTTAATTTTTGGACTCGAGGTGAAGTGTTTATACGATAAAACTGTGAGTTAAAAACTTATATTTACATTAGTGACTGTGTTCCTTTGATGGAAAGGATAAACAATATTTAAGTCTGAATTTCTTTTTAACGTGAACTTTCTACATGGTAAATTCTATTATTATTATGAAACCTGTAATTCCTATGTAGGATTTTGTGTGTATTGCAGGCCCGAGTATGCCTGAGATGTACTTAAGTTAAATTTAATTAGTAATAGTTACGGTATATAATTTAAATTTTAAGTGTTGAGGCCGTAGCAGGTCCTATTGTGGTGTAAAGTGAATAAAAGTATTTAGTAAATAAATTTGTATTTTCATTTGGATATGTCATACGTTTGATGAGGATAGTATCCTGGCGTCCTAATTTAAATATTTGGATATCTATTCTCACTCCATAGTGGCAGAAACCACGACCCTATCTATGCTCGTAGTTAGCCGTAAGCATTGTTGAATTTTTAAGTAGGTAGATCTTGGGGGTTCTGGACCACTTACCCAGAGCTCACCCTCCCCTATTACAGTGGCGTGCCCAACGTATGGCCTATGGAGTATGACATTTCCAAGTGAAACATTTTAAAAATATTTTAGTATTAAGGTTTTTATATGTAAAGGGAATTGCAAATTGTTGTTTGAAAGTGTTGTTTGTGTTGGAGGTTAAACTTATTAATTTAACCAACTTATAAATAAAGCTATACTTTATACGCTAAATAATTAGCTATACTTAAAGAGATTTTCTCAATATTTTAAAATACTTTAAAAGGGTTAAAATCTTATAAAATTTTAACTTATCTTTAAAAATATTATAACTCTATACTGACTTACTTCTGATATTACATATCAATCTTGAAAGATGGATTTCATAAAAGCGGGTTGTAAAATCACCCATTTACATAAAGACGAAATGTCACATGAATTAGCGATTCGCAGACTTCCGGTTAATCCCATCTCACGTAGATCCAGTCTGTGTCAAGCTTTAAAACAGACTGCAGATTTAGCCAAAAAGGGTAGTCTAAAGTTCCAGGACTTGGTAATAAGTAATGAAGCTTCCGAATTAGAACTCTGTCAGCATAAGGTAGAGGAGATAGAGTTAGAAGCAAAAGGAGAATTATCAGCAGCGGCGATCGACAGGCTATCCTCGCGTTGCAAATATCTATTGTGTCGTATTTCACGGTTGCCTCAGGAGACCGAAGCGGTACTTCTGTTGAAAACGTTAATTACTTCTTTATTGGATCGGTTGAATGAGCAAGGCTCTTCTGCGTCGTCTGGTTCGGATGATGACTTTCAATCTCCTAACGAATCTCGTATTGTTAGGGAGATTATTTACAAAACGGATAAGACTTTTAATATAAATTCTTTAAATTTGAAATTTAAAGGTGACACTTGTGTTCGTACTTTCCTGTCTCGCCTCGAAGAGTTGCGAGATGCTAGAAGAATTTCCGAAAGCCGAATATATAGAGGTTTTCCTGAGATTCTCGAAGGTCCTGCGTTGTCGTGGTTCCGGTCGCAACGTACGAAACTTACTACTTATAAAGAAGTCACCGCGGCTTTACAAGATGAATTTGATATACCTGATTTGGATCATCAGTTGTTACAGGAAATACGGGCTAGGACTCAAGCCAAGTCTGAAACTATTGTTTATTTCGTATCGACCATTCTAGGAATGTATGAGCGTCTTGCAAAAGAGGTTCCTGAACAAGAGAAGCTGGATACTATGATGAGAAACATTCGTCCGGAGTATTCCAAAGATTTAGCTTTACATGACATAGGATCGATTGAGCAGTTGAAGTCGTTGTGTAAGCGCATCGAACTAGCTCAGGTTAAGGCTAAACAATTTCGTGAACCGGTTTTATCAAACCAGTCAAATAATTCTTCATCAGAACATCCACCAAAGAACGTTGAACCTAGGAATAAGTCCTTCCAGTCTCGTTTTCCTAATTCTTCCAGAAACTTTGTTGCTACGGTAGCACAAAGCTCTTCTCAACTAAAATGTTTTAGATGTGGTAGGTCCAACCATAACACTAAAGAGTGCAAGAGCTCTAGAGATATCGTTTGCTTTAAATGTGGAGAAAAAGGGGTGAAAACTCCCGAATGTGTTAAATGTAACTCCAAGACAAAAAACTAAATAAGGTCTTTTCTGTTAATAATAAATGTCGACCTTCTGCTCCCTATCGCGCAGAAAAGACGATTTTCTTTAATCCTCCAAAGGGAGACAATAGGGTATATGCGCTATTGAATATACTTAACTTGAATTTCAAGGCATTGTTAGATTGTGGTGCCAGTGTTAGTTTCCTGGGCCACAACAGCCATTTAGTATTCGCCACAGGTGGGATTCCTATTCAAAAACATACGAAACCTGTTATGGTGAACGTAGCTGACGATCATCGAATCGTATCTACTGAATATATGGTGTTACCAGTAAATTATAAAGGTCAAGTTAAACTTATACACTTTAATATTCAACCGGAGATTGCCACTCCAATGGTACTTGGTTTAAACTTTTGGAGAGCCTATGGATTAGCTCCAGGCCTCATTACTGATATAGAAAAAACTGATTCTCATTATATTGCTAGTCTTGACGCTTTACCGTCAGAGACAGGACTTACTACTTATGACTCTTTATCTTCTGAACAAAAGTCTCGACTTGAGGCTACTAAATCTCTTTTTGATCAAATTGATACTGATAAGGTTGGTTTGGGAAAGACTCACTTAATGGAACATGTTATAAATACCGGAGATACTCCTCCGATAAAACAAAAATATTATCGACTTAGTCCTTTTAAACAAGCTGCACTAGCTAAAGAAGTAGATCGTATGCTGAAAGAAGGAATTGTCGAACCTTCTCATTCCCCATGGAATTCTCCTGTCGTTATGGTGGAAAAACCTAACGGAGACTTAAGACTTTGTTTAGATAGTAGAAAAGTAAACGCAGTTTCAAAATCTGATGCGTATCCCGTACCACATGTTCAATACATACTGGATAATTTACGCGATGCGAAATTCCTTACCTCTCTTGATTTGAGTGCGGCATATCATCAGATTCCTCTTAGTGAAGACTCCAAGGAGAAAACTAGTTTTACTGTACCAGGAAAAGGGTTATTTCACTATAATAGAATGTGTTTTGGTTTGGTAGGCGCTTCTGCGACTATGCAACGTCTCATGGATAACCTCTTTACTTCCCATTTTGATCACAAGGTTTTCTGTTATATTGATGACATAATTATTTGTACTTCCGATTTCGATGAACACATAAGATTACTTAAAGCGGTTTTTGAAAAATTAAAATCAGCAAATTTAACTATTAATATGAAAAAGTCATCCTTCTGTAGGAGTGAACTGAAATATCTAGGATATTTAGTTGATAGATACGGTCTGCGAACCGATCCATCTAAAATTGATGTAATTTTAAATTTTCCTACGCCTAAAGATGCTAAGGATATTAAACGTTTTCTTGGAATGTGCGGTTGGTACCGTCGTTTCATTAATAATTTCGCAAAGATAGCTCGTCCCTTATCTCGCTTAACGAGTAAGAAAGTAAAATTTGAATGGACAAATGAAGTTAACGATTCTTTTAACATACTTAAATCTGCCTTAGTTTCTTCTCCTATTCTTAAATGCCCTAACTTTAATGAAAGCTTCTATATACATACGGATGCATCTTCTTACGCCGTAGGCGCGGTCTTGACTCAGTCTTATAATGGGATCGATCATCCGATCGCATACTGCAGCCGTACACTCAACCAACCAGAGACGAACTATTCGGCTACTGAGCGCGAACTCTTAGCTGTGATTTATGGTCTCGAGCAATTTCGTGCATATGTAGAAGGGAGAAAATGCTATATTATAACTGATCATGCATCTTTAAAATGGTTCCAAAACTTAAAAAACCCTACTGGACGATTAAATCGATGGGCGTGTAGATTAAGTCAATTTAACTTTGAAATTATTCATCGAAAGGGCAAAGAACATGTCATACCTGACTGTCTTTCTCGTATTCATGTCAGTTCTATAAATTCTGTTACTACTCAAGACCCTTGGTATCTTGATATATATAAAAAGGTATCTGAAAAACCTTCTCTCTTTCCAAACTTTAAAATTGAAAATGATAAACTTTTCCGTTACTCTAAGAATAAGTATCGTCTGACAGCTCAATTTGACTGGAAGCTGGTACTCCCTTATGAGCACCGAAATGAAATCTTAAATAAGTATCATGATGATCCTACTGCCGGTCATTTTGGCGTGGCTAAAACCCATTCCAAAATAGCGGACTTATATTATTGGCCTACGTTGTTTCAAGACGTGAAAGAATACGTCGAATCTTGTGAAATTTGTAAAACTTATAAACCTGTTAATTTAGCTCGTCCTGGCTTGATGGGTAATCCCCGACGTATATCGTCACCAGGCGAAGCCATATCTTGTGATATTCTTGGTCCCTTTCCTCCGTCTTATTTGAGAAATCAGTATCTTTTTGTATGTGCTGATTATTTCAGTAAGTATGTGACTTTGTTTCCACTACGCAACATAACTGCGAAAGCTATAGTTAAGTGTATGGAAAAAGGGATATTCCTGATACATGGGGTTCCTAAATATATATTCTGCGACAATGGTGTTCAATTTACTTCAAAAGACTTTCGAGACTTAATGTCCAAATATAATGTCCCTCATATTTTCTATAACCCTAGATATCATCCTCAGACGAATCAAACGGAACGAGTGAACCGTGAACTTGTAAGAACTATTGCTTCATACGTGCGTTCTGATCACCGTAACTGGGATAAGAACATATCGGAAATACAATGTGCATTAAATACAGCTCGTCACGAAGTAACTAAAAATACACCGTATTTTCTAACACATGGTCGTCAGATGATTCTAGATGGTTCTCTTTATAATAGTGAAGGTCCTATAGATCAAAACGCGCTCGAATTAGATACCAGCGGTGAGTTTTCTGAAAAACTTAAAGAGCTTAAAACTATATATCAAAAAGTGCGTAACTCGTTGATCGCCTCCCATGAACGTAACGCTAGGTATTACAACATGAGGAAGCGTCACGTAGAACTAGAAGAAGGACAAATCGTTTATAAAAGATGTTTCCCATTGTCAAATGCAGCAAAACATTTCTCCGCTAAATTAGCGCCCCGTTATGACAAGTGTGTCATTCATAAAAAATTAAGTCCTCTTGTATACTCTTTAAAATCCTTAGAAGGAAAACTTCTAGGTAACTTTCATATAAAAGATATTGTACGTCCTGGTGAAGCCGAGCCGTCTTCGTAGCGGTACTCGTCTTTTCACTTGTTGGCTCAATATTTAAATTTGAAATATCCTATATGATACAAAATACTGAACTTACCTACTGAACTGAATGCAGCCTGGCGCAAGCTTGTTTTCATCAGACCGGGTAATTGTTCCATGTATTTGATTCTATATATATTGGTACCGGATGCATACGGACCAATCTTAATCTTTGATATGTCCTTATAAAGACATAAAACAATAAATAATCTGAATAAACTACGGAAACTTACTTTACTTATAAACCCTTAAGTGGGAACTACCCTATAAAACGTTATTAAATCGTGAAACGAGACTACGTTCTCAATAAACTCTGTACTGTGACTAAACTTTTGTTTGTCGTTATAGGAATTGTGTATTGGCTAGATGATGCAGCTCTTTACTTAGTTCCACCTTTGCCGGTGATAGGCAATTTCTTTAATAAAGGGAAAGTTATTTTACGGGTTGCCGTCTTTGACATCTTCTTCTAGATTTAGGTAAGTGTTCACTAGTAATAAGTAGACCCGGGTCAAAATTAGGTGCTAGTTTTCCTTGGTTGAATTGGCCATTCACCAAGTCATAGATATAAGTTTTGTCATAAGGTTTGTTTTCTTTACAGATTATCTGTGTTCTCGTGGTTAAGTTTGGTTGGTTAAGGTGTAACTTCATATTAGACATATAAATTTAAAAAAAAAAAAATTTTTTTTTCAAAAAAAATTTTTTTTTAACCCAACTAAAGATGAACTGTAACACTTTAGGGTAGCCACCCAGTGTTATAAACGTCTGAATGTTATTATAGATAGATACGTTATAGGTTAGAAAAGTAGATGTTTGTTTGGTAAGAATTTGGTGGTTAATATACGTTCTACACGGGTATTAGAGTAGATAGGTCAAGGTCGGAGACCAGAAATGTTGTTTTTAATCTTCACATATACGCTTTTGGCTATATTTAGAGGATAAAACTTACCGGAATGGTAGGTCATCAATCATCTATAAATCGTCGCATTTAGCGCATCCATTGTTCGTTCCTGCATTGTGCTGGGACATAAATACCTTGTTTTCTTTGGAGTTTACACATTTCACAATTGAAATACATTTGTACATGGTTACACTACATATAAATAGCTTTGACTTGGTAAAACGGGTTGAAACAGTGTTGTTTTCTGTCGCAGTAAACATTGACGTCTGTCAATGTCGGTCGGTTTGTTGTCTGTGGTTTGGCACAAACAATCAGTCATACATAAAGAGTATTTATGAATAAACATTTGGTATGTGTTCTTTTATATTTTGCAATTCGTAGTTATAAATAATGTCCTTATTTTTAGCTTTCGAAATTAGTAATTCTTTTTATTTTTGGTGACTTCGGTTTTCTGTAAATTGGATCCGGTCAGTTGCGATGTCATTGAATGGGAAGTATTCCATTCACCACTTTGTCTGTGGTTTTTGCCATTTGATTTTTCGCTTGATCACTGGGATATTCCGTGACAAGATGTAAGACGTAATTTCGACATCAGGTCGGCAATTAATTCATGGGGTATGTATTTTATTTAAAGATTGTATTTCCTAAAACTCGGTTAAATTCGGTGTTCAATGTTTTAATCGTGGATATATTTTGTTCCAGCTTGGCCCAAAATATGATTAACCTAGCTTCCTATGCGCCGGTAATGGCGGCATAACCTTTTCACCTCTTTTAAACCAACTTGGTGAGTTGTCCCCACTTTCTAAATATACGGAAGGAAAGACGAAGTTGTTTATTGTCAATTGCAATTAGCTAATGTCGTGTTTTGGTGTGATTTTCCAGCAATCCCTTTACAAATATGAGGCATCATTTTGTTTCACCGCGTGTGCCTACGTCGCCACGTCTGGTGTCTAATATAAGGGACTCGGCTTAGAAACCGGTAAGGATTTTTAATCTCATTATGTCCGCAAGCTAAATCGCGCTTTGTCCCAATTAAATTAAAAATATAATATATTTTTTATAACATAACCTCGCTAAAACCTAGAACATTTTCTTTGTTTCTAGGGTCCCTTCTTGGCTTGGCCTGTCCCTTGGCTTGCCTTCTTCATCTTCTTGGCCCTATGGCTTTTGGAAGATCTAGGGTGGTGTCGCACCATGCTAGTTGAGAAGCCGTCTTCTCCACTTAATTTTTGGACTCGAGGTGAAGTGTTTATACGATAAAACTGTGAGTTAAAAACTTATATTTACATTAGTGACTGTGTTCCTTTGATGGAAAGGATAAACAATATTTAAGTCTGAATTTCTTTTTAACGTGAACTTTCTACATGGTAAATTCTATTATTATTATGAAACCTGTAATTCCTATGTAGGATTTTGTGTGTATTGCAGGCCCGAGTATGCCTGAGATGTACTTAAGTTAAATTTAATTAGTAATAGTTACGGTATATAATTTAAATTTTAAGTGTTGAGGCCGTAGCAGGTCCTATTGTGGTGTAAAGTGAATAAAAGTATTTAGTAAATAAATTTGTATTTTCATTTGGATATGTCATACGTTTGATGAGGATAGTATCCTGGCGTCCTAATTTAAATATTTGGATATCTATTCTCACTCCATAGTGGCAGAAACCACGACCCTATCTATGCTCGTAGTTAGCCGTAAGCATTGTTGAATTTTTAAGTAGGTAGATCTTGGGGATTCAACCCGTTTTACCAAGTTAAAGCTATTTCCACGTAGTATTTCCATGTTACAATATATTTCAATTGTGAAATGTGTAAACTCCAAAGAAAACAAGGTATTTATGTCCCAGCACAATGCAGGAACGAACAATGGATGCGCTAAATGCGACGATTTATAGATGATTGATGACCTACCATTCCGGTAAGTTTTATCCTCTAAATATAGCCAAAAGCGTATATGTGAAGATTAAAAACAACATTACTGGTCTCCGACCTTGACCTATCTACTCTAATACCCGTGTAGAACGTATATCAACCACCAAATTCTTACCAAACAAACATCTACTTTTCTAACCTATAAAGTGCCTATCTATAATAACATTCAGACGTTTATAACACTGGGTGCCTACCCTAAAGTGTTACAGTTCATCTTTAGTTGGGTTAAAAAAAAATTTTTTTTTTTGAAAAAAAAATTTTTTTTTTTTTAATTTATACGTCTAATATGAAGTTACACCTTAACTTACCAAACTTAACCACGAGAACACAGATAATCCGTAAAGAAAACACCTTATGACAAAAATTATACCTATGACTTGGTGAATGGCCAATTCAACCAAGGAAATCTAACAACTAATTTTGAACCGGATCTACTTATTACTAGTGAATACTTACCTAAATCTAGAAGAGGATGTCAAAGACGGCAACCCGAGAAAAAAAAACTTTCCCTTTATTAAAGAAATTGCCTATCACCGACAAAGGTGGAACTAAGTAAAGAGCTGCATCATCTAGCCAATACACAATTCCTAAATCGACAAACAAAAGTTTGGTCATAGTACAGAGTTTATTGAGAACGTAGTCTCGTTTCACGATTTAATAATGTTTTATAGAGTAGTCCCACTTAAGGGTTTATAAGTAAAGTAAGTTTCTGTAGTTTATTCAGATTATTTACTGTTTTATGTCTTTATAAGGACATATCAAAGATTAAGATTGGTCCGTATGCATCCGGTACCAATATATATAGAATCAAATACATGGAACAATTACCCGGTCTGATGAAAACAAGCTTGCGCCAGGCTGCATTCAGTTCAGTAGGTAAGTTCAGTATTTTGTATCATATAGGATATTTCAAATTTAAATATTGAGCCAACAAGTGAAAAGACGAGTACCGCTACGAAGACGGCTCGGCTTCACCAGGACGTACAATATCTTTTATATGAAAGTTACCTAGAAGTTTTCCTTCTAAGGATTTTAAAGAGTATACAAGAGGACTTAATTTTTTTTGAATGACACACTTGTCATAACGGGGCGCTAATTTAGCGGAGAAATGTTTTGCTGCATTTGACAATGGGAAACATCTTTTATAAACGATTTGCCCTTCTTCTAGTTCTACGTGACGCTTCCTCATGTTGTAATACCTAGCATTACGTTCATGGGAGGCGATCAACGAGTTACGCACTTTTTGAAATATAGTTTTGAGCTCTTTAAGTTTTTCAGAAAACTCACCGCTGGTATCTAATTCGAGCGCGTTTTGATCTATAGGACCTTCACTATTATAAAGAGAACCATCTAGAATCATCTGACGACCATGTGTTAGAAAATACGGTGTATCTTTAGTTACTTCGTGACGAGCTGTATTTAATGCACATTGTATTTCCGATATGTTCTTATCCCAGTTACGGTGATCAGAACGCACGTATGAAGCAATAGTTCTTACAAGTTCACGGTTCACTCGTTCCGTTTGATTCGTCTGAGGATGATATCTAGGGTTATAGAAAATATGAGGGACATTATATTTGGACATTAAGTCTCGAAAGTCTTTTGAAGTAAATTGAACACCATTGTCGCAGAATATATATTTAGGAACCCCATGTATAAGAAATATCCCTTTTTCCATACACTTAACTATAGCTTTCGCAGTTATGTTGCGTAGTGGAAACAAAGTCACATACTTACTGAAATAATCAGCACATACAAAAAGATACTGATTTCTCACATAAGACGGAGGAAAGGGACCAAGAATATCACAAGATATGGCTTCGCCTGGTGACGATATACGTCGGGGATTACCCATCAAGCCAGGACGAGCTAAATTAACAGGTTTATAAGTTTTACAAATTTCACAAGAATCGACGTATTCTTTCACGTCTTGAAACAACGTAGGCCAATAATATAAGTCCGCTATTTTGGAATGGGTTTTAGCCACGCCAAAATGACCGGCAGTAGGATCATCATGATACTTATTTAAGATTTCATTTCGG